>NW_026290771.1:95000-395000 GCF_023373465.1 Oncorhynchus keta | reverse complement strand
AAATGTGGAAGATTGAAGGAAATCAACTTCAAAATGGCAAATGTTTTCTCTCTGTCGCCAACAAGGGGGCTGCTAAAATGTTTTCTTTCTGTCACCAACAAGGGGGCTGCTAAAATGTTTTCTCTCTGTCGCCAACAAGGGGGCTGCTAAAATGTTTTCTCTCTGTCACCAACAAGGGGGCTGCTAAAATGGTTTCTCTCTGTCACCAACAAGGGGGCTGCTAAAATGTTTTCTCTCTGTCACCAACAAGGGGGCTGCTAAAATGTTTTCTCTCTGTCACCAACAAGGGGGCTGCTAAAATGGTTTCTCTCTGTCACCAACAAGGGGGCTGCTAAAATGTTTTCTCTCTGTCACCAACAAGGGGGCTGCTAAAATGTTTTCTCTCTGTCGCCAACAAGGGGGCTGCTAAAATGTTTTGGCAGGCAAGATGGGGGCAAGTCTCATTTAGGGCCCCCAAAAAGCTAGGGCCGGCCCCGTTTCCACTTGTGAGGCCTCAAGTTGATCAATTTATACAGCGTTGCCATGGGAACAAGAGTCTCTCCCAAAGTATCTCTGTCTGATATTGCACAAAAGATTTTCATCTGGGAATAGGCAGATGTACAGACAGACAGGTAGATGGACAGACGGACGACATGAATTCTTCAATCATGATTAAATAATAATGTCCTAGGCCTACAGCATCAACTCAATTGATAAATATCAGATTCTTATTGTTTCTCAGCACATTCTGGCATTGTCTTCAATTAATTCCACAATTCTATCATTTAAACTAAGAACATTGAATACTGAATATTCAGCCTGCCAATATGTCTAGGAAAGTCTCTCTTGTCTCTCTGACAAGACCCATTAGGTTTAAAACACACCATGCACACCCATTGGACATGAGAGACCGTTAATGTGTCTGTGATCTTGTTTCACAAAGCCATATGGCAACTCTGGTGGTGCATTACTCAGATAAAAATACATGAAGTACATTCACCCATCTCAATGACTGTCCCTCTCAAATAGATGTTTCACCCTATTCTGTAGAGACCGTCTTCCAGGACCAACTCCATTATTACATGCACAGATCTGCTCTTTAACCTACAGTCAATGTCCCAGCAGAAATGATGAGTGGTTTGTGCTCTGTACACCAAGTCCTCTATGTAGAGATGTTTTCTGTGATTATAAACCCTAACCCAGTCCTGACTCTGGGCTGTGGCACAGTTACACCAGCCAGGGTCAAGTTCATTAGGCCCCAAATGGAAGAAAACAGGGAGGGACTATGAGGACTTGTCCAATAAGAAACATCCATTTTCGTTTTCCATTGCGAAACGTGTTACGGTGTAGCCTACTACTGAACATGACCGCCACCTGATCTCCCATTAGACAGCTGTGTAACATGCGCTGTTGTAATGTCCACTGTAGTAACAAAGTACCACCAGAGATGATACTAATCTGTTTCATATTTGGGTTGTTTCACTTTTGGTTTGCAGTGTTAGTCAGTGTTAACATGGTGTTAGTCAGTGTTAACAGTGTTAGTCAGTGTTAACATGGTGTTAGTCAGTGTTAACAGTGTTAGTCAATGTTAACATGGTGTTAGTCATTGTTAACAGTGTTAGTCAGTGTTAACATGGTGTTAGTCATTGTTAACAGTGTTAGTCAGTGTTAACATGGTGTTAGTCATTGTTAACAGTGTTAGTCAGTGTTAACATGGTGTTAGTCAGTGTTAACAGTGTTAGTCAGTGTTAACATGGTGTTAGTCAGTGTTAACATGGTGTTAGTCAGTGTTAACATGGTGTTAGTCATTGTTAACAGTGTTAGTCAGTGTTAACAGTGTTAGTCAGTGTTAACATGGTGTTAGTCAGTGTTAACAGTGTTAGTCAGTGTTAACATGGTGTTAGTCAGTGTTAACAGTGTTAGTCAGTGTTAACATGGTGTTAGTCATTGTTAACAGTGTTAGTCAGTGTTAACATGGTGTTAGTCAGTGTTAACATGGTGTTAGTCATGTTAACATGTTAGTCAGTGTTAACATGTGTTAGTCAGTGTTAACATGGTGTTAGTCAGTGTTAACATGGTCAGTTAGTCAGTGTTAACATGGTGTTAGTCAGTGTTAACATGGTGTTAGTCATTGTTAACAGGGTTAGTCAGTGTTAACATGGTGTTAGTCAGTGTTAACAGTGTTAGTCAGTGTTAACATGGTGTTAGTCATTGTTAACAGTGTTAGTCAGTGTTAACATGGTGTTAGTCATTGTTAACAGTGTTAGTGTTAGTCAGTGTTAACATGGTGTTAGTCATTGTTAACATGTGTTAGTCAGTGTTAACATGGTGTTAGTCATTGTTAACAGTGTTAGTCAGTGTTAACATGGTGTTAGTCATTGTTAACAGTGTTAGTCAGTGTTAACATGGTGTTAGTCATTGTTAACAGTGTTAGTCAGTGTTAACATGGTGTTAGTCATTGTTAACAGTGTTAGTCAGTGTTAACATGGTGTTAGTCATTGTTAACAGTGTTAGTCAGTGTTAACATGGTGTTAGTCATTGTTAACAGTGTTAGTCAGTGTTAACATGGTGTTAGTCATTGTTAACAGTGTTAGTCAGTGTTAACATGGTGTTAGTCAGTGTTAACAGTGTTAGTCAGTGTTAACAGTGTTAGACCAAGAATATGTTTTCCGCGACGCGGATCCTGTGTTCTGCCTTACAAACAGGACAACGGAATGGATCGCATGGAGCGACCCAAGAAAACGACTCCGAAAAAGAGGGAAACGAGGCGGTCTTCTGGTCAGACTCAGGACACGGGCACATCGCGCACCACTCCCCAGCATTCTTCTTGCCAATGTCCAGTCTCTTGACAACAAGGTTGTTAAATCCGAGCAAGGGTGGCATTCCAGAGGGACATCAGAGACTGCAACGTCCTATGCTTCACCGAAACATGGCTCACTGGAGAGACATCCGATGCGGTGCAGCCAACGGGTTTCTCACGCATGCGCCGACAGAAACAAACATCTTTCTGGTAAGAAGAGTGGCGGGGCGTATGCCTCATGACTAACGAGACATGGTGTGATGAAGTGAAACATACAGGAACTCAAATCCTTCTGTTCACCTGATTTAGAATTCCTCACAATCAAATGTAGACCGTATTATCTTCCAAGAGAATTCTCTTCGATTATAATCACAGCCGTTAGCCCCCAAGCAGACAACGATGGCTCTGAACGAACTTTATTTAACTCTTTGCAAACTGGAAACCATTTATCCGGAGGCTGCATTCATTGTTAGCATGGTGTTAACAAAGCTAATCTGAAAACAAGACTCCTAAATTTTATCAGCATATCGATTAACCAGGGGTGGTAAAACCTTGGATCATTGTTACTATAACTTCCGCGACGCATTAAGGCCCTGCCCCGCCCCCTTTCGAAAAAGCTGACCACGACTCCATTTTGCTGATCCCTGCCTACAGGCAGAAACTAAAACAAGAGGCTCCCACGCTGAGGTCTGTCCAACGCTGGTCAGACCAAGCTGTTCCACACAAGACTGCTTCCATCACGTGGACTGGGACATGTTTCGTGTTGCGTCAGATAAAAATATTGTTAGAATACGCTGATTCGGTGTGCGAGTTCATTGAACGTGCGTGTGTCGTTCCCATGTTAACATGTTCCCTAACCAGAAACCGTGGATTGATGACAGCATTCGCGTGAAACTGAAAGTAACCACTGCTTTTAATCAGGGCAAGGTGTTGGTAACATGTGAATATAAACAATGCAGCTATTCCCTCCGCAGGCTAATAAACAAGCTGTCAGTACAGAACAAAGTGGAATATCAATTCAATGGCTCAGACACAAGAGGCATGTGGCAGGGTCTACAGTCAATCACGGACTACAAGAAGAAACCCAGCCCAGTCACGGACCAGGATGTCTTGCTCCCAGGCAGACTAAATAACTTGCCCGTGTTGAGGACAATACAGTGTTACTGACACGGCCTGCAGTGTTAACATGGGTCTTCCTTCACTGCAGCCGAGGTGAGTAAGACATTTAGCGTGTTAACCCTGGTGCTGCAGGCCCAGACGGCATCCCCAGCCGCGCCCTCAGAGCTTGCGCAGACCAGCTGGCCGGTGTGTTTACGGACATATTCAATCAATCCCTATACCAGTCTGCTGTTCCCACATGCTTCAAGAGGGCGACCATTGTGTTGTTCCCAAGAAAGCTAAGGTAACTGAGCTCAGTGTTACCGCCCCGTTAGCACTCACTTCCGTCATCATGAAGTGCTTTGAGAGACTAGTCAAGGACCATGTCACCTCCACCCTTGACACCCTGACCCACTCCAATTGTTAACAAATAGGTCCACATACGTGCAATCTTACCACACTGTTAGTCTGTTAACCCATGGACAAGAGGAATCATTGTTGCTGTTCATCGAACAGCTGTTATTCAACACCATGTTAACAAGTTAGTCATCAAGCTGTTAACATGGTGTTAGGTCACTGTTAACGGGTTAGTCAGTGTTAACATGGTGTTATCTCACCCCGCTGATGTTAACAGGGTTAGTCAGTTTAACAGGTGTCCTGTACTCCCTGTTCACCCACGTGTTAGGCACGCACGCCTTAACAATGGTTTGTCACAACAGTGGTAGGCTAACAGTTTAGTCAGACGTTAACAGGGAGGAGGTGAGGGCCCTGGAGTGTTGTCAGGAAAATAACCTCACACTCAACGTTAACAAAACTGGAGATGATTGTGGACTTCAGGAAACAGCAGTGAACACCCCCTATCCACATCGATGGAACAGTAGTGGAGTTAGCAAGTTTTAAGTTCCTGTTAACATCACAGACAAACTGAATTGGTAACACTGACAGCAGTGTTAAAGGCGCAGCAGCGCCTCTTCAACCTCAGGAGGCTGAAGATGGTGTTGTCACCAAAAGTTAACACTGTTACAGATGCACAACAGAGCATCCTGGCGGGCTGTTAACATGGTGTTACGGCAACTGCTCCGCCCTCAACCGTAAGGCTCTCCAGAGGGTAGTTCTGCACAACGTTAACATGGGGGTGTTAACACCTGCCCTCCAGGTTAGTCACCACCCGATGTTAACCATAAAGATCATCAGGTTAACAACCACTGCCTGTTCACCCCGCTATCATCCAGAAGGTGAGGTCAGTACAGGTTAACACCGTGAGTGAAAACAGCTTCTATCTCAAGGCCTCAGACTGGTGTTAGCCACCACTAACATTGAGTGGCTGCTGTTAACAGTGTCATTCACTGTTAACTCCAGCCACTTTAATAATGTGTTAAAATGATGTTATATCACTGTTTAAACAATGCTGTTATATAATGTTACTTACCCTACATGTTCATCTCATATGTTACGTATATACTGTACTAACATGGACTGCATCATGTTAACATGTGTCACTAGTCAGTTTAACTATGGTGTTTAGTCATTGTTAACATGTGTTACTGTCAGTGTTAACACTGTTGCTGTCACCATGTTAACATGGTGTTATTCATGTTAACATGTGTTAAGACAGTGTTAACATGGTTAGTTAGATTACTTGTTGTTAACATGGTGTTAGAAGCACAAGCATTTCGTGTTAACAGTGTTAGTCATTGTTAACATGGTGTTAGTCATTGTTAACAGTGTTAGTCAGTGTTAACATGGTGTTAGTCAGTGTTAACAGTGTTAGTCAGTGTTAACATGGTGTTAGTCAGTGTTAACATGGTGTTAGTCAGTGTTAACATGGTGTTAGTCATTGTTAACAGTGTTAGTCAGTGAATCAGTACGCGTGACAATTATGCAATTTAGTGATTGAATATGACTCGCATAGTATATGTCACTGTAGTTTGCTGTGTAATCTCCATTAACCTGTTTAGGAAGCTCTTAGTCTGGCACTGTGGTATTTAAGTCACCATCTCCATCTGTTTAGGAAGAGGTCATCACGTAATCAGCACTGAGAACAGGGTAGCGAGTATATACAGATATATTCATAAAGCTTCTCACAGTAGCAGTGCTGATCTAGGATCTGTTTAGCCTTTTAGATCTTAATGAATAAGATTGCATGGACCTGATCCTAGATACCCTCTGACACCCTTTATGAATACAGGCGCTGGTCTGTGCTTCAGCAGATCTCTGTTTCCCCCACATTAGGCCAAACAATAGTGGAGTGTTGTCACGGATCCCTCCGGAACTGTGTCATTGCGGACACTTGGTCCCCATTCTCACTGATTGTATTTGTAGAAATGTGCCCTTTGTTTCACTACGTCCGTTGGTGCGTGTGAGTACCTGTGCTGATGATTACGTGTTAATGTGTTAATGTGTTATTTATTTGAGGTACTCCTCGCTCTTTTGTTTGGGTTTCAACCCTGTGTTTTGTACACGTGCTTGTCTGGTCTTCGTCCCTGTGCCTTTACATGGCACACTGTAATTTGGGTGAAATAAAAAAACTATTACGCATTCCTGCGCCTGTCTCCCAATCCCTTTATACCAACTTGACAAGTGTAATACACTGGTGATGTTACTTGACTACTTCTGAGCACTCCAAAGCTGGTGGTAGGCTAAACAGAGTCTGTGATGATGTTGGGGAAATGTTACCAGCCAATGGATCAGGGAATTCACTTGGCTGTTTGATCATTTCTGCAGGCTTGGTTGGAAGTGACTCGCCATCAATAATACTTTACCTTTACATCCAGCAGTTGCATCCATCATAGAGCTGATCGCTGTACTTCTTAGCTACTGTGTACAAACTGTATTTGTCAGTGTCCACAGAGTAGCTCAGTACGTGTTCAGTGAACACATAATCCATAGAAAACATCAGGGGAGAAGAACGTCAAAAACAGATTATTGAAGTGGGAACACAAAGGTCATTGGGGCCTAATCCAGAAGGAAAATGCACAAGTAATCCTTAAACCTGGTTAATTGTCCACTAGGGACACTGCTGCTTGGTTCTCTTGTTGTTTGAGAAGTCATAAAAACACTGAATTTCATGTCAACAAAATGTCAGAGGATTAAGAACTGACCGTTGGCTAAATACATAGGGAACACAGTTAGTAGCATTACAAGGCTTCTAAAGCCAGCCCCTCCATCCGTCCTAATGCAACCTCATGTATTTGTAGGCCGTCATTGTAAATAAGGAGTTGTAAACTGACTTGCTTAGTTAAATAAAGGTTAAAACACTAAGAGAATGGCAGCACTGGAACACTGTGACTTATCCACTACCAAGTATGACTGGAACACTGTGACTTATCTACTACCAAGTATGACTGGATCACTGTGACTTATCCACTACCAAGTATGACTGGAACACTGTGACTTATCTACTACCAAGTATGACTGGAACACTGTGACTTATCCACTACCAAGTATGACTGGAACACTGTGACTTATCCACTACCATGTATGACTGGAACACTGTTACTTATCCACTACCATGTATGACTGGAACACTGTGACTTATCCACTACCATGTATGACTGGAACACTGTGACTTATCTACTACCATGTATGACTGGAACACTGTGACTTATCCACTACCATATATGACTGGAACACTGTGACTTATCCACTACCATATATGACTGGAACACTGTGACTTATCCACTACCATGTATGACTGGAACACTGTGACTTATCCACTACCATGTATGACTGGAACCATGGGGCTAGTCTACCACCATGTATGACTGGAACCATGGGGCTAGTCCCCTACCATGTACGGCTGGAACACTGTGACTTATCCACTACCATATATGACTGGAACACTGTGACTTATCCATTACCATGTATGACTGGAACACTGTGACTTATCCACTACCATATATGACTGGAACACTGTGACTTATCCATTACCATGTATGACTGGAACCATGGGGCTAGTCTACTACCATGTATGACTGGAACCATGGGGCTAGTCAACTACCATGTACGGCTGGAACACTGTGACTTATCCACTACCATATATGTCTGGAACACTGTGACTTATCCATTACCATGTATGACTGGAACCATGGGGCTAGTCTACCACCATGTATGTCTGGAACACTGTGACTTATCCATTACCATGTATGACTGGAACCATGGGGCTAGTCTACCACCATGTATGACTGGAACACTGTGACTTATCCATTACCATGTATGACTGGAACCATGGGGCTAGTCTACCACCATGTATGACTGGAACCATGGGGCTTGTCTACTACATGTATGACTGGAACCATGGGGCTAGTCTACTACCATGTATGACTGGAACCATGGGGCTAGTCTACTACCATGTATGACTGGAACCATGGGGCTAGTCTACTACCATGTATGACTGGAACCATGGGGCTAGTCTACTACCATGTATGACTGGAACCATGGGGCTAGTCCCCTACCATGTATGACTGGAACACTGTGACTTATCCATTACCATGTATGACTGGAACCATGTGGCTAGTCTACTACCATGTATGTCTGGAACCATGGGGCTAGTCTACTACCATGTATGACTGGAACCATGGGGCTAGTCTACCACCATGTATGACTGGAACCATGGGGCTAGTCCCCTACCATGTATGACTGGAACCATGGGGCTAGTCTACTACCATGTATGTCTGGAACCATGGGGCTAGTCTACCACCATGTATGACTGGAACCATGGGGCTAGTCCCCTACCATGTATGACTGGAACCATGGGGCTAGTCTACTACCATGTATGACTGGAACCATGGGGCTAGTCTACTACCATGTATGACTGGAACCATGGGGCTAGTCCCCTACCATGTATGACTGGAACCATGGGGCTAGTCTACTACCATGTATGACTGGAACCATGGGGCTAGTCTACTACCATGTATGACTGGAACCATGGGGCTAGTCCCCTACCATGTATGACTGGAACCATGGGGCTAGTCTACTACCATGTATGACTGGAACCATGGGGCTACTCTACTACCATGTATGACTGGAACCATGGGGCTAGTCCACTACCATGTATGACTGGAACCATGGGGCTAGTCTACTACCATGTATGACTGGAACCATGGGGCTAGTCTACTACCATGTATGACTGGAACCATGGGGCTAGTCCCTACCATGTATGACTGGAACCATGGGGCTAGTCTACTACCATGTATGACTGGAACCATGGGGCTAGTCTACTACCATGTATGACTGGAACCATGGGGCTAGTCCCCTACCATGTATGACTGGAACCATGGGGCTAGTCTACTACCATGTATGACTGGAACCATGGGGCTAGTCTACTACCATGTATGACTGGAACCATGGGGCTAGTCTACTACCATGTATGACTGGAACCATGGGGCTAGTCTACTACCATGTATGACTGGAACCATGGGGCTAGTCTACCACCATGTATGACTGGAACCATGAGGCTAGTCCCCTACCATGTATGACTGGAACCATGGGGCTAGTCTACTACCATGTATGTCTGGAACCATGTATGACCATGTATGAAACCATGGGGCTAGTCTACTACCATGTATGACTGGAACCATGGGGCTAGTCCCCTACCATGTATGACTGGAACCATGGGGCTAGTCTACTACCATGTATGACTGGAACCATGGGGCTATGACTCTACTACCATGTATGACTGGAACCATGGGGCTAGTCTACTACCATGTATGACTGGAACCATGGGGCTACTCTACTACCATGTATGACTGGAACCATGGGGCTACTCTACTACCATGTATGACTGGAACCATGGGGCTAGTCTACTACCATGTATGACTGGAACCATGGGGCTAGTCTACTACCATGTATGACTGGAACCATGGGGCTAGTCTACCACCATGTATGACTGGAACCATGGGGCTAGTCTACTACCATGTATGACTGGAACCATGGGGCTAGTCCCCTACCATGTATGACTGGAACCATGGGGCTAGTCTACTACCATGTATGACTGGAACCATGGGGCTAGTCCCCTACCATGTATGACTGGAACCATGGGGCTAGTCTACTACCATGTATGACTGGAACCATGGGGCTAGTCTACTACCATGTATGACTGGAACCATGGGGCTAGTCTACTACCATGTATGACTGGAACCATGGGGCTAGTCTCTACTAACCATGTATGACTGGAACCATGGGGCTAGTCCCCTACCATGTATGACTGGAACCATGGGGCTACTCTACTACCATGTATGACAGGAACCATGGGGCTAGTCCCCTACCATGTATGACTGGAACCATGGGGCTAGTCTACTACCATGTATGACTGGAACCATGGGGCTACTCTACTACCATGTATGACTGGAACCATGGGGCTAGTCTACTACCATGTATGACTGGAACCATGGGGCTAGTCTACTACCATGTATGACTGGAACCATGGGGCTAGTCTACTACCATGTATGACTGGAACCATGGGGCTACTCTACTACCATGTATGACTGGAACCATGGGGCTAGTCTACTACCATGTATGACTGGAACCATGGGGCTAGTCTACTACCATGTATGACTGGAACCATGGGGCTAGTCTACTACCATGTATGACTGGAACCATGGGGCTAGTCTACTACCATGTATGACTGGAACCATGGGGCTAGTCCCCTACCATGTATGACTGGAACCATGGGGCTAGTCCCCTACCATGTGTGACTGGAACACTGTGACTTATCCATTACCATGTATGACTGGAACCATGGGGCTAGTCTACTACCATGTATGACTGGAACCATGGGGCTAGTCTACTACCATGTATGACTGGAACCATGGGGCTAGTCTACTACCATGTATGACTGGAACCATGGGGCTAGTCTACTACCATGTATGACTGGAACCATGGGGCTAGTCTACTTACCATGTATGACTGGAACCATGGGGCTAGTCTACTACCATGTATGACTGGAACCATGGGGCTAGTCTACTACCATGTATGACTGGAACCATGGGGCTAGTCTACTACCATGTATGACTGGAACCATGGGGCTAGTCTACTACCATGTATGACTGGAACCATGGGGCTAGTCTACTACCATGTATGACTGGAACCATGGGGCTAGTCTACTACCATGTATGACTGGAACCATGGGGCTAGTCTACTACCATGTATGACTGGAACCATGGGGCTAGTCTACTACCATGTATGACTGGAACCATGGGGCTAGTCTACTACCATGTATGACTGGAACCATGGGGCTAACTACCATGTATGACTGGAACCATGGGGCTACCATTACCATGTATGACTGGAACCATGGGGCTAGTCTACTACCATGTATGACTGGAACCATGGGGCTAGTCTACTACCATGTATGACTGGAACCATGGGGCTAGTCTACTACCATGTATGACTGGAACCATGGGGCTAGTCTACTACCATGTATGACTGGAACCATGGGGCTAGTCTACTACCATGTATGACTGGAACCATGGGGCTAGTCCCCTACCATGTATGACTGGAACACTGTGACTTATCCATTACCATGTATGACTGGAACCATGGGGCTAGTCTACTACCATGTATGACTGGAACCATGGGGCTAGTCTACTACCATGTATGACTGGAACCATGGGGCTGTCTACTACCATGTATGACTGGAACCATGGGGCTAGTCTACTACCATGTATGACTGGAACCATGGGGCTAGTCTACTACCATGTATGACTGGAACCATGGGGCTAGTCTACTTCCATGTATGACTGGAACCATGGGGCTAGTCTACTACCATGTATGACTGGAACCATGGGGCTAGTCTACTACCATGTATGACTGGAACCATGGGGCTAGTCTACCACCATGTATGACTGGAACCATGGGGCTAGTCTACTACTATGTATGACTGGAACCATGGGGCTAGTCTACTACCATGTGTGACTGGAACCATGGGGCTAGTCCCCTTCCATGAATGACTGGAACCATGGGGCTAGTCCCCTACCATGTGTGACTGGAAAACTGTGACTTATCCATTACCATGTATGACTGGAACCATGGGGCTGGTCTACTACCATGTATGACTGGAACCATGGGGCTAGTCTACCACCATGTATGACTGGAACCATGGGGCTAGTCTACTACCATGTATGACTGGAACCATGGGGCTAGTCTACTACCATGTATGACTGGAACCATGGGGCTAGTCTACTACCATGTATGACTGGAACCATGGGGCTAGTCTACCACCATGTATGACTGGAACCATGGGGCT
Source organism: Oncorhynchus keta (assembly GCF_023373465.1). Classification (NCBI taxonomy): domain Eukaryota; kingdom Metazoa; phylum Chordata; class Actinopteri; order Salmoniformes; family Salmonidae; genus Oncorhynchus; species Oncorhynchus keta. The sequence goes on along the minus strand of NW_026290771.1, from coordinate 382,878 downwards.
AGTCTACTACCATGTATGACTGGAACCATGGGGCGAGTCTACCACCATGTGTGACTGGAACACTGTGACTTATCCATTACCATATATGACTGGAACCATGGGGCTAGTCCCCTACCATGTGTGACTGGAACACTGTGACTTATCCATTACCATGTATGACTGGAACCATGGGGCTAGTCTACCACCATGTATGACTGGAACCATGGGGCTAGTCTACTACCATGTATGACTGGAACCATGGGGCTAGTCTACCACCATGTATGACTGGAACCATGGGGCTAGTCTACCACCATGTATGACTGGAACCATGGGGCTAGTCTACTACCATGTATGACTGGAACCATGGGGCTAGTCTACTACCATGTGTGACTGGAACCATGGGGCTAGTCCCCTTCCATGAATGACTGGAACCATGGGGCTAGTCCCCTACCATGTGTGACTGGAACACTGTGACTTATCCATGACCATGTATGACTAGAACCATGGGGCTAGTCTACTACCATGTGTGACTGGAACCATGAGGCTAGTCCCCTACCATTTATGACTGGAACCATGGGGCTAGTCCCCTACCATGCATGGCTGGAACCATGGGGCTAGTCCCCTACCATTTATGACTGGAACCATGGGGCTAGTCCCCTACCATGTATGACTGGAACCATGGGGCTAGTCCCCTACCATGTATGACTGGAACCATGGGGCTAGTCCCCTACCATGTACGGCTGGAACACTGGGACTGACCCACTATGATGTACAACTAGAACACTGCATACCAATATAAATCCAAGAGAGTCTGGATGGATGAACGGATGGAGTTGAGACTGTTTTCCCACAATGTGAATTAAAGCCGGGGCCAAGTCTGGGAGGGATGGATCAGGTGCTTTCAGATTTCTATCAGAAACTGAGGTTGAGGAGCATCTGAGCTCTCTCTGGCATGAAGTCCTCTATCCTCCTTTCCTTTAATTCAGGTTACTTTTTCATACATGAAGCTCTTTCAGATACAATAGATGGTCATGAGTGGAGTGGAGAGAGATTAGGAATGAAGGTTGTAGAATTACGTAGATACTCGCACTCAAACCAATGAAAAGACAAACCAAGGATGTGGAGATGCAAAAACATACTTAATTAAATCCATGTTCAAAATGTTTACAAAAGGCTTCAATGCCTTCATCCGTGCTGCTCCTCTTGTTGTTTAACACTTTTTAGCACTTTGCACCTTTTGTTATTCTTTTGAGCATTGATTCAATTAAGTATATTTTTGCCTCTTAGTTGTTTGAGTGCAATACCTACAGATGTAGGGTCTTAATTTGAGCCAGTTTGAGACACCAGGAAAATAATCTTGAAACAACAGGAAATGTGAATTATTATGTGGATTAGATTTCTTTTCAAATATATTGTAGAATATTTTTGTAGAATAGATTTTTTTGTTAGGGCAAATCAAATCTGAAATTTCAAAGTGGAAATGACAAACTTTAGAAGCCTTTTTAAACCTCAAATACACTACAGGTTTGCAATTATCAGCAACAAAAGAGTGATCGAATTAAGATCCTACATCTGTATGTAATTCTACAGATATTTTTTTCTTCCACACAACGGCCACTACCCATTGTAGCATGAGCGCAGACCCTCACAATGGCTTTCTACTTGAATGAAGGCTCAGTCTATTGTTGAGGCATATACTATCAGTCCTTAGTATACTATCAGTCCTTAGTATACTATCAGTCCTTAGTATACTATCAGTCCTTAGTATACTATCAGTCCTTAGTATACTATCAGTCCTTAGTATACTATCAGTCCTTAGTATACTATCAGTCCTTAGTATACTATCAGTCCTTAGTATACTATCAGTCCTTAGTATACTATCAGTCCTTAGTATACTATCAGTCCTTAGTATACTATCAGTCCTTAGTATACTATCAGTCCTTAGTATCCAACAATGTTAATGAACAAAAAGAAGAAAAAGAAAAACTACACAAAAAACTACACAATTTGCACATTTAGAAAACACCACAACATGGCCTTCTGTCCTTCAACACAACAACAACAACAGGCTGTGTTTCATTTGAACTAATTAGCTCTTTTTGTTTTCTTTGACATAATTACTGCGAGGCTATTTATCCTTCATTATGCACAAAGAAGGCCATTAAATCACAATACAAAAGGCTCAAGAGCAGTTCAGTCGCTAAGACGACCCAGCGGGCTAATTAGAGCGACACCGTTGACTTGTTCAACATTCATGTTTCATTACTAGGTAACGTTGTGTTGTAGAATGCCACAGGTTTCCTGCCACCGGTTACACATTGAGCCAGACCTGTGAACGCTGTCTCATGTTGCAGGTCTGGGTGATAATGGCTCTGACAACACATACACATTTGATAGCTGTGTTCCACACACACACACTCTCTCTTGCTCTGTCTCTCTTGCTCTGTCTTTGTCTCTGTCTTTCATGTATTGATGGGCCTTTCATCCCTTTTGTTCTCCTGTCGATTCCTTTGAAAATCTTTGAAAATAACTTTCCAAAAAAGGCTGTTTGTTTTGTTCAGACAGCAGGACAGCCCACGCTGATACTGATCGATTGCAATAAAACACACACACACACACACACACACACACACACACACACACACACACACACACACACACACACACACACACACACACACACACACACACACACACACACACACACACACACACACACACACACACACACACACACACACACACACACAATCACTCAGGCAGAGATATACTTAAAGCAAGCTATGTTCCTCAGCACAAACAGTATGAGAAGAAAGAAGAGGACCGGACAGGGCCAGTCACTTCTAAACCCTTTGGCAGAGAAATGTGCATGTTACCTAGAAAGTAAAACTGCGTCAGGGCCATTCACAGGGAGGAAACATTCTCGCCTTAGAAGGGGTCACAGACCGGCAGACTGACCACGTCTGCTTGCTCAACACACACACACCTCTAACCATAGGGTATACTGGAGCAGCACGTGTCACACGTCTCCTCTATTGACCCTGAACTAGGGTAGTTTGTGTGTGTGTGTATGTAGCAGAGACAGCATTACAATCCAGCACTCTCCTGGAATCAGAGGCAGCATCTGTTTGATCATGGGTTTAAGCTTTCCCTCATACTTCATCCCCTCTCTCTCTTTCATCTTCTTTCCTGCTTACCCTTGAACTATTCTCTTGCTCAATGCCAGTAGACTACAAATGTTAATTTACAGACTCTCTCTCTCTCTCTCTCTCTCTCTCTCTCTCTCTCTCTCTCTCTCTCTCTCTCTCTCTCTCTCTCTCTCTCTCTCTCTCTCTCTCTCTCTCTCTCTCTCTCTCTCTCTCTCTCTCTCTCTCTCTCTCTCTCTCTCTCATTACAGAAATAAATGGCATCCATATTTGGTGGTCAGGCAAGAATTCAATCATTGTTCATCATATCAGAAAACAAGACCTTACATTTCAATTCACAGAGGTAAGCAAAGATGAAGTATAATTGAGGGGTATTCACTATGTGTGACAAACAGCATTTGTAGTAAAACATAAGCCTTTAGTGTTGAGTAAAGTGCTGTCCACCACCTCAGAATGCAACATATCATGAGTGCAGCATTTCTTAAGCAAATAAAATCAAATGTATTTATGAAGCACTTTTTACATCAGCAGATGTCACAAAGTGCTTATACAGAAACCCCGCCTAAACCCCAAAAGAGCTAGCAGCGCAGCTGTAGAAACACAGTGGCTAGGAGATGACAAACCCTTTTAAAATGAATTTTCTAGCAATGTGTTCTTGGAAAGGTATTGGATAAAATAATATTTTTTTTAATCAAATGTTATTGGTCACATACACATATTTAGCAGATGTTATTGGTCACACATATTTAGCAGTGTCACGACTTCTCCCGAAGTCGATGCCTCTCCTTATTTGGGCGGTGTTTGGAGGTCGACGTCGCCGGTCGTCTAGCCATCGCCGATCCGTTTTTAATTTTCCATTTGTTTTGTCTCGTTTTCCCACACACCTGGTTTTCATTTCCACCTGAGGGTAGAGCGGCAGGTGAACGTCTCGTACATCTGAGGCAGGGGCGGGCGCCCAGGAGTTCGCTCTGGACTTCAGGACCCTGGCCGCTGACGTGGGATGGAACGATGGGCCCCTGATCGACCACTATCGTTGCAGCTTGCGCGAGTAAAGTCCGTCGGGAGTTGGCCTGCAGGGACACCACCCTCACTTTCGATCAGCTGGTGGACTTGTCCATTCGGTTGGATAGCCTGCAGGCTAACCGCTGACGTCCAGTTCGGGGTCTGTCGATTCCATCCCCCAGCACCACCGCTCCAACGCCCAGGGACCTGGGAGGTGCTGCGCTTAGCGAGACCGGAGGAGGTTCCGTTTCATGCACCATCTGTGGCCGCAGAGGGCACACTGCCGGTCGGTGCTGGTGAAGTTCCTCTGGGAGTCGAGGCAGCAGGCAGGTCGCTCTCACGCGTCAGGTGAGCCGGCATCATGCTCACCCAGAGCTCTGCTGCCCACATGTTTTTGAACGTTGCTTTTCCTGAGATTTCCCTGCATTCCCAGCATAAGGCGCTCGTTGACAGATCATTTGCCTTAGATGAGGGATCCCCATTGTCCCAGTGGATATGCCCTTCCCAGTTCACGCCCTAGACAGTCGACCATTAGGGTCCGGGTTGATTAAGGAGGTCACTGCGCCCCTGGGCATGGTGACGCAGGAGGGTTATAAGGAGCACCTGTGTTTCCCATGGTGCTAGGGCTACCCTGGTTAGTCTGTCATGATCCCACTGTTTCGTGGCGTTGTGGAGGGCTCTCACGGGGTGGTCACGAGAGTGCTCGGGGAGGTGTTTAGGGGTTTCCGTTGGTGCTACTACAGTGGAAAGTTCAGACCAGGTCTCCACCGTGTGCATTCCCCCTGAATATGCCGATTTGGCTCAATTACCACCCCATCGACAGGGGGATTGTGCGATAAATCTCCTGGTAGACGCCGCACTTCCCAGGAGTCACGTATATACCCTGTCACAAGCGGAGACGGCAGCTATGAAGACATATGTCTCTGAATCCCTGCGTCAGGGGTACATTCGGTCTTCCACTTCACCCTCCTCCTCGAGTTTCTTTTTTGTGACAAAGAAGGAGGGAGGTCTGTGTCCGTGTATTGACTATCGAGGTACAGTTACCCACTACCTTTCATTGCCACGGCGATTGAGTCAATGCACAGGGCGCGCTTCTTCACGAAACTAGATCTCAGGAGCGCGTACAACCTGATGCGTATCCGGGAGGGAGACGAGTGGAACACTGTGTTCAGTACCACCTCTGGGCATTATGAGTACCTCATCATGCCATACGGGTTGATGTATGCTCCATCAGTTTTCCAAGCCTTTGTTGACAAGATTTCCAGGTACCTGTACGGGCAGGGTGTAGTGGTGTATATTGATGACATTCTGATATACTCCGCTGCATGTGCCGAGCATGTGTCCCTGGTGCGCAGGGTGCTTGGGCGATTGATGGAGCATGACCTGTACGTCAAGGCTGAGAAATGCCTGTTCTTCCAGCAAGCCGTCTCCTTCCTAGGGTACCGCATTTCCACATCAGGGGTGGAGATGGAGAGTGACCGCTTTTCAGCCGTGCGTAATTGGCCGACTCCCACCACGGTAAAGGAGGTGCAGCGGTTTTTAGGGTTTGCCAATTACTACCGGAGGTTTATCAGGGGTTATGGCCAGGTGGCGGCTCCTATTACCTCACTGCTGAAGGTTTACGTACTGTACGTTTGCAGTGGTCGGCTGAGGCGGACGGGCTTTTGGTAACCTAAGGGCTCTGTTTACCTCGGTTCCTGTGCTGACCCATCCGGATCCTTCTATAGCATTCAGGTGGAGAGAGTTAACCAGGATGTGGGTAGGTTTCTGAGGTCCTATTGCCAGGACCGGCAGGGGGAGTGGGCACTGATGGCCCAGAACTCGCTCCGCCACTCCTCCACTAACCTCTCCTCCTTCCAGTGTGTATTGGGGTATCAGTCGTTCTGGCTCTTTGGCATCAGAGTCAGACAGAGGCTCCTGCGGTGGACGACTGGTTCCGGCGCGCGGAGGAAACATGGGACGCCTCCTATGTCTGCCTATGTCCACCTTCAGTGTGCCATGCTGCGCCAGAAAGTTGGCGCAGACCGTCACTGGAGTGAGACCCCGGTGTTCGCACCGGGGACCGCGTCTGGCTCTCGACCCGAAACCTGCCCCTCCGCCTGCCCTGTCGGAAGCTGGGTACGTGGTTTGTGGGGGCATTTAAAGTCCTGAGGAGAGTGAACAAGGTTTGTTACAGGTTACAGCTTCCCCCCGATTACCGCATTAACCCCTCGTTCTATGTGTCTCTCCTCAGGCCGGTGGTGGCTGGCCCGCTCCAGGAGTCTGAGGTGCGGGAGGTTCCTCCGCCCCCTCTGGACATCAAGGGGGCCCCGGCGTACTCTGTTCGTTCCATACTGGATTCGAGACGTCGAGCGAGGGGCCTTCAGTACCTCATGGACTGGGAGGGGTATGGTCCGGAGGAGAGATGCTGGGTTCCGGTGGAGGACGTGTTGGATCCTTCACTGCTGCGAAAGTTCCACCATCTCCATCTGGATCGCCTTGCGCCTCGCCCTCCGGGTTTTCCCCGAGGCCGGTGTCAACGCGAAGGGGGTACTGTCACGACTTCTGCCGAAGTCGAGGTCTCTCCTTGTTCGGGCGGTGTTCGGCGGTCGACGTCGCTGTTCTTCTAGCCATCGCGATCCATTTTTCATTTTCCATTTGTTTTGTCTCATTTTTCCCACACACCTGGTTTTCATTTCCCAATTACTGGTCATGTATTTAAGCATCTGTTTCCCCCATGTCTTTGTGTGTGATTGTTTATTGTTAAGGTCGGTACGTTTCCGACTGGTTTGTTCCGGGTGCTGTGTTCACCCGTGTTGTATGACAACCATTATTGTTCGCACATTGGATTTGTTACTTTGTGCTATTTTCGCAAGTAAAGTGCATTTTCACTCATCACTGCTCTCCTGCGCCTGACTTCATGCACCAGCTACACATATTTAGCACATGTTATTGGTTACACACACATATTTAGCAGATGTTATTGGTCAGATACACATATTTAGCAGATAATATTGGTCAGATACACATATTTAGCAGATATCATTGGGGCGGCAGATATTATTTGATATTATTGGGGTGGCAGTGTAGCCGAATGGTTTGAGTGTTGGACTAGTAACTGAAAGGTTGCAAGTTCAAATCCCCGAGCTGACAAGGTACAAATCTGTCGTTCTGCCCCTGAACAAGGCAGTTGTCATTGAAAATAAGAATTTGTTCTTAACTCATTTGCCTAGTTAAATAAAGGTTAAAAAACATGCAGATATTATTGTGGGTGTTGCTCCAACAGAACAGTGCAGTAAAATCTAACAATTCACAACAATACACACACATCTAAAAGAATGGAATTAAGAAATCTATAAATATTAGGAGGAGAAGCGCAGTAGGAGATTGAAAAGCTTTGAGGAATGAATGCAACGGAGACCTAAGGTAATCACCCTCCTTCTGTTTGTCTACCTCCCATTACTCAGAACCACGGAGAGCTCAAAGAGATACAGCAACAATACAGGGGCCATTAGACAGCCAAATAGCTCTCTTCACGGGTCTTCTGGGAAAATAGCTAGGCACTGTTAACCAAACAAGCACTCCCCCAGTGTCATTTCAAAAGGAATAGAGAGACTGCAATCATCAGCCCGGCTTCAAAGAGTAATAAAGAATTGGAAGAGTTTACGTAACATAGTAAACCTAAATGTTGTAAATGTATTGCCCTCCATAAGTTTGGTTTGATTACATAGGACAGAAGGGGACTTAACATGTGGAACTCTGCCTCTCTCTGGTGGCATTTTCTAAACTACCCATATATTGTATACTATATAATTCGGTTTCAAAACTGTGACAAAAGGGATGAATGGATTTGCAAGCCTGAGATCTTAAAATGACCCTAATGATCAGGGCTTTCAAATAATCAAGTTTATTTAAAAAAATTATATAACACACAAACATGTGACGAGACATCAAACGTATTTTCCCATTCATTTTCCTGCTGTAAACAAGTGAGACAGATCAACAGTGCATATGAAGGATGCATACAAGGTCATGTGGATGAAGAAAGAAATGCAGTGCATTCCATGCATACAAGGTCATGTGGATGAAGAAAGAAATGCAGTGCATTCCATGCATACAAGGTCATGTGGATGAAGAAAGAAATGCAGTGCATTCCATGCATACAAGGTCATGTGGATGAAGAAAGAAATGCAGTGCATTCCATGCATACAAGGTCATGTGGATGAAGAAAGAAATGCAGTGCATTCCATGCATACAAGGTCATGTGGATGAAGAAAGAAATGCAGTGCATTCCATGCATACAAGGTCATGTGGATGAAGAAAGAAATGCAGTGCATTCCATGCATACAAGGTCATGTGGATGAAGAAAGAAATGCAGTGCATTCCATGCATACAAGGTCATGTGGATGAAGAAAGAAATGCAGTGCATTCCATGCATACAAGGTCATGTGGATGAAGAAAGAAATGCAGTGCATTCCAAAACAGTCATGTGGATGAAGAAAGAAATGCATTTCCATGCATCTCATGTGGATGAAGAAAGAAATGCAGTGCATTCCATGCATACAAGGTCATGTGGATGAAGAAAGAAATGCAGTGCATTCCATGCATACAAAAATGTTGCACTTTGGGTGACTTGACCTACGTTGCACAGGGTTCGGTACTGCAACCAAAACAGTTGCATTTGCATCTCTCAATTTCTGCCCATTTTTTTGTGCTGTCTTGCAGACCTTCTCATGCAGCTGCAACAGTAAGTGCATTTATAAATCAGGACCTTTCTTGAGTTGGGCTCTGGGATGGTGAAACTGTTGAAAATGGGAGTTTATGGTTGTGTGAGGGGAAAGGGTTGAGTGTGTGTGGGTGTATGTGTGTATCCCACAACTGTTGCGAAGGAGTAAAAGATGTTAGGGACAATAGAAGATGATCCACAGCTATATATAATTAAAATCGAGGTGAGGGCAATGGAAATACATTTGGCAGTTGATCTACTTCAATTGGGTAAATGGCAATGTGTGCTCTTTTCGAAGGATGGATCCCAGTCTCTTCAGGGCTATGAGATGCGGGGGGTCGGAGGTGGTCTGCCGGGCATTGGGATGATGGCCCAGCTCGGGATGAGGAGGGCTTTTAGCGGGTGGAATGGTGGGGACCAATTGGAGGTTTACTTAGTAGCAATGCAAATATCATGGTACAGCTATATAGACACTCAATCATCATGTTACTTTATAATGGTACGTTTTCAAACATATATTTTGATAAATAGAATTGAAAGTTGTGTCTCATTATGGTAAGTGGTGAAATAAGTATAGCCAGTTACAATTGTAATGGCCGAGCAGATAAGAAAAGACGATCAGTATTTACCTGGCTAAAAGAGAAGGGATATAATATCTATTGTTTACAGGAAACTCATTCAACAATTTTCGATGAAGTTTTGTGGAAAAATAACTGAGGGGGCGAAATATATTTCTCCCATGGACGAAGAAATTCAAAAGGGGTGATGGTTTTAATTAACAGTAATTTTGATCCAAATGTGCAAATTGTCCAAACAGATTATCAAGGAAGATGGATTATTTTAAATATGTTATTGGACTATAAACATATATGGCTTATTAACCTATACGGTCCGAATAATGATGATCCAAGCTTCTTTGAAAATATACAGTGGAGAGAACAAGTACACTGCCGATTTTGTAGGTTTTCTTACTTACAAAGCATGTAGAGGTCTGTCATTTTTATCATAGGTACACTTCAACTGTGAGAGACGAAATCTAAAACAAAAATCCAGAAAATCACATTGTATGATTTGTAAGTAATTCATTTGCATTTTATTGCATGACATAAGTATTTGATACATCAGAAAAGCAGAACTTAATATTTGGTACAGAAACCTTTGTTTGCAATTACAGAGATCATACGTTTCCTGTAGTTCTTGACCAGGTTTGCAAACACTGCAGCAGGGATTTTAGCCCACTCCTCCATACAGAGGGAATCTCTTATAAAATGGGATAAGGTTATGTATCGTAACCTAGGTGTAAAATTGTAAATAATGGCTACATCTCAGAAAGTTTAAAACTCTCTAGAGGAGTCAAACAAGGTTGTCCACTTTCGGCATATCTATTTATTATTGCGATTGAAATGTTAGCTGCCAAGATTAGATCAAACAATAATATTAAGGGATTAGAAACCCGTGGCTTAAAAACTAAGGTGTCATTGTACGCTGATGATTCATGTTTTCTTTTAAAACCACAATTAGAGTCTCTCCACGGCCTCATAGAGGATCTAGATACTTTTGCTCTTCTCTCTGGATTAAAACCACAATTAGAGTCTCTCCACGGCCTCATAGAGGATCTAGATACTTTTGCTCTTCTCTCTGGATTAAAACCACAGTTAGAGTCTCTCCACGGCCTCATAGAGGATCTAGATACTTTTGCTCTTCTCTCTGGATTAAAACCACAATTAGAGTCTCTCCACGGCCTCATAGAGGATCTAGATACTTTTGCTCTTCTCTCTGGATTAAAACCACAGTTAGAGTCTCTCCACGGCCTCATAGAGGATCTAGATACTTTTGCTCTTCTCTCTGGATTAAAACCACAATTAGAGTCTCTCCACGGCCTCATAGAGGATCTAGATACTTTTGCTCTTCTCTCTGGATTAAAACCACAATTAGAGTCTCTCCACGGCCTCATAGAGGATCTAGATACTTTTGCTCTTCTTTCTGGATTAAAACCACAGTTAGATTCTTCCACGGCCTCATAGAGGATCTAGATACTTTTTGCTTTTCTCTCTTTGGATTAAAAAAATGTACATTTTACATTAGTCCATCCACGTTCACAGAGGATCTAGATACTTTTGCTCTTCTCTCTGGATTAAAACCACAGTTAGAGTCTCTCCACTGCCTCATAGAGGATCTAGATACTTTTGCTCTTCTCTCTGGATTAAAACCAAATATGATACGTGTACTATATTACAATCACTCCATTTTACATTACCGTGTAGTTGACCAATAAAATGGACATAGACATACTTTTGCTCTCACTCCAATACATTTTTAGAGAAAGTTACCAAAAATAGATAAGATCTTGCTACCATAGAAAGGAAAATACCTGTCTATTTGTGTAAAAATCCCCCTGATGAACTCTTTAGTCATATCACAGTTTACCTATTTGCAAAAAATATTCAATTTTATTTGGAACGGCAAGCCAGATAAAATTAAAAGGGCCTATTTATATAACGAATATGAATTCGGACGGGCAGAAATTATTAAATATTAAAGCATTAGACCTCTCACTAAAGGCATCAGTCATACAAAAGTTATACTTAAATCCAAACTGGTTCTCTAGTAAATTGGTAGGAATGTCTCATCCTATGTTCAAGAAGGATCTTTTCCCCTTGATTCAGATTACACCTAATCACTTTCAGTTGTTTGAAAAGGAAATCATCTCCAGAATATGTTTATTTTTTAAACAAGCCTTGGAAAGTTGGTTGCAATTTCAGTTTAATCCACCTGAAAAGACAGAACAAATAATACAACAAATATTGTGGTTAAATTCAAATATACTAATTGATATCAAAACTGTATTTTCCAAATATATTTTTTAAAAAGGTATAATTTTAGTGAATGATATCATAAATAGGACTGGTGGAGTTATGTCACACATGCAGCTAACACAGACATATGGAAATGTCTGCTCTACCCAAAATTACAACCAATTAATTGCAGCATTACCACAAAAATGGAAGAGGCAAGTAGAAGGGGTAAGGAACTTGTATGTCGGCCCTGTGTTAAAGAACATAAATGTTTAAAGAAAAGTGTGATAAATAAAAGCATATACACATTTTATTTAAGGACCAAAAAACTGACAGCTGTGCCGTATATATTGCAAAATAGTTGGGAAGAGATTTTCGATGTACCCATTCCATGGCACATGGTTTATGAATTGATATGCAAAACAATGCTGGATGCAAAACTTCACATTTTTCATTTTAAATTACTATACAAAAGTCTGGCAACTAATAGAATGTTACATATATGGGGGATACAATCTTCCCAGCTCTGCAGATTATACTGTGAGGAGGCAGTCATTAGATCATTTATTTTTATATTGTCCATATGTAGCTCGTTTTTGGTCACACGTCCAGGAATGGCTGAAGCATTGCAACATTTGTCTAGAACTAACTCTGCAGACAGCAATACCGGGTGATTTGAAAAGCCGTAGTCAATCAATCAATAATTTAATAATTATTTTAGCAAAAATATTTATTTTTAATTTACAATCTGTAGAAGCTATGAGAATAGAAAGGTTCAATTTGTTTGTGAAGCACCACAGTACAGTTGAAAAATATATGTCAAATAGAAATCCAAAAAGGATGGTGTTGAGAGACAGATGGGAGGTTGAATGGAGCTGAAGGGTGGGACTGGATGGTGTTGAGAGACAGATGGGAGGTTGAATGGAGCTGAAGGGTGGGACTGGATGGTGTTGAGAGACAGATGGGAGGTTGAATGGAGCTGAAGGGTGGGACTGGATGGTGTTGAGAGACAGATGGGAGGTTGAATGGAGCTGAAGGGTGGGACTGGATGGTGTTGAGAGACAGATGGGAGGTTGAATGGAGCTGAAGGGTGGGACTGGATGGTGTTGAGAGACAGATGGGAGAGGTTGAATGGAGCTGAAGGGTGGGACTGGATGGTGTTGAGAGACAGATGGGAGAGGTTGAATGGAGCTGAAGGGTGGGACTGGATGGTGTTGAGAGACAGATGGGAGGGTTGAATGGAGCTGAAGGGTGGGACTGGATGGTGTTGAGAGACAGATGGGAGGGGTTGAATGGAGCTGAAGGGTGGGACTGGATGGTGTTGAGAGACAGATGGGAGGGTTGAATGGAGCTGAAGGGTGGGACTGGATGGTGTTGAGAGACAGATGGGAGGGTTGAATGGAGCTGAAGGGTGGGACTGGATGGTGTTGAGAGACAGATGGGAGAGGTTGAATGGAGCTGAAGGGTGGGACTGGATGGTGTTGAGAGACAGATGGGAGAGGTTGAATGGAGCTGAAGGGTGGGACTGGATGGTGTTGAGAGACAGATGGGAGAGGTTGAATGGAGCTGAAGGGTGGGACTGGATGGTGTTGAGAGACAGATGGGAGAGGTTGAATGGAGCTGAAGGGTGGGACTGGATGGTGTTGAGAGACAGATGGGAGAGGTTGAATGGAGCTGAAGGGTGGGACTGGATGGTGTTGAGAGAGATGGGAGGGGTTGAATGGAGCTGAAGGGTGGGACTGGATGGTGTTGAGAGACAGATGGGAGGGGTTGAATGGAGCTGAAGGGTGGGACTAATAACAAGATAAAACATGTACAACATACGGGGTCTGTAAAATGTATATAGGTTCAGAAATATTGTGAAATAGCACAGTTACAAATAGAAATCAAACTGGATGGACATCAGAAATAAAGGAAGACTAAAAATAAACTAAAAATAACTATTGTAAAATATACTTTGTCTGTAAAATGTGTATAAGATGTATAAATTGAAAGTAAAACCCGAAGTGTTTATTAGTTTACTCCAATTGGGGGATCGGTGGTAGGGTTTGGTATATACTTTAAAGAAGTATGTATGTCTATATAGGTATGTGCATGTATATATGTGTATGATGAAAATTACAGGCCTCTCTCGTCTTTTTAAGTAGGAGAACTTGCACAATTGGTGGCTGACTAAATACTTTTTTGCCCCACTGTATGGGGGATTGGAAATGATGCAGACAATTACATTGATGGAACCAATATTCAGCTGATCCAATATTAAGAACCAATATTAAGCTGATCCACCCCTTAACTTTTTTTTTTTTGCATTTGTGACAGTTTGGCTTGGCAGTGTGACACAAATGTTTTATTGGTCACAAATCTGTTTGTTATGTTTATTATTTATCACACGTGCTGCACACATACAGTATAGCCTATAGATGATCTGTGGGCAGAGGGGAGTGAGCAGCTCTTAAACAGCTGGTTGTTGCCTGTGGTGAAGAACAACAGCTGCAGGAAAGATGCTCCAAGTTATTATATCTATCAGTAAATGCTAAGGCAAGAATGGGCATTCAACACAGCTATTTAAAAAGATAAACGTTTTTGTTGAATACTGTATTTGCCACGGGCAATTCAATCATCATGGAATAGTCTACCTTGAAAATCAGAGATTTCCTATAGGCTCTTATAGGTCTTTGAAAAGTCGTTAAAGTTATGGTAGCCGATTTAGAAGTTCTATTGCTCCAATATAATTATTCTGTGATTGAATTTCTGATCAGTTTTATGAGATCTATAGCTGCGTTTGTTTGTTTCCCGCTGGTTCCGCTGAAGGGTTGATGAGTCAATCTGTCGTGCCTGTTGTGGTAAAACCATGTTCAGTTATTATGAGCAAGACAACAATGAATATTATCTTTAACTTGGTTTGACATATAAAGCTTTCCATTACAAAGGAAATGCTGTTCTTGGTCTTTTTCTCGTTTTAAACCCTGATACATTAACACCTCACTAACTCTTCAACATCTCACATGGTGAGACTGACTAGCTAGCACATGGACAGACTACGTGTGTGTGTTTGTGTCTGGAGCATGCTGGCTATTTAGTCTCTTCCAAGATGGCGTAGCAGTCGTACGTATGTTTTGTCTTGTCCCGTCCTGTCTAGTGTAAATATAGTTTTCTTGAATGGAGCTGTAAGGGTTTCTCTGACATATGGTAATTGAGAAACTAGAGCTGAATATACTGGCAACCCGCTCACCCAATGCGGTGCTGGATCCGGTTTTATACTTTACATTAGATGGGAGGTTCAGAAGCTAGCCAGCAACTAGCTACTGGAGCTGTTCAGTTAGCCATTGCTAGCGGTCTTCTAATGCTAACTGAACACCAGCGGACATCAACCCAGAGCATATCAGACTGCTCTTTCTCTACCACATCTCCGGATTCCTACCGCAAGCTCTGAACTTTACACCGGATCATGCAACTAGCTAGCTGCAATGGAGTGGGACTGGCCAACGTCTCTGGCCCAAAACAGACAGTTAGGAGCTAAGCCCATCTCCCGAATGGAGCCGAAGAGGCCCAACGACTCTTTTGCCAATTGGCCTGTTGAGCCGACAGATTTAAGCCGTCCATCAATGGTCCGCTGAAGGTGACTGGTGGTTTCAGAGGCAGATGGGAGCGGTTGAAAGGAGCTGGCCAAGGGTGGGACTGGATGTGTCTCCAGCTCACCAGAGCTCCTGTAGCATAATGGGCTGAAATTACCCGGGACTGGATCTGTCAATGCCACCGAAGAAGATGGAATAAACAGACTGACCCCATGGAGTCCCCCAAAGGTTAGCTCTCTAGCCCTGCTATCTCCCTACTTGCTATTCCATCAGCCTGCTAACGGCTAGCTGTCTAGCCCGGTGCCTACTGAACTGTTGTTGTGACAGATGCCTGCTGAACCATCTGACTCACCTCATTGAAACACTTCTGAACCCATTTACTGAATTTTTATTTGTGGAAACCTGCCTCACCCACTGGATGGTTTATCACTTTTAATGGGATTTATTTTTATGACACACTGAAGAACCTCAGACGCTGCTAACTGCTGCTATTTAGTCATTGTTAGTTTAAAAAAAAAATATATATATATATATATATATAAAAAAAACCTGGATAACAGCCAGCCCAGCTTCCCTGCCCATCCACCGTGAGGACACTGATTTCTTGGCTAGCTGACGTTGAATGGACTGTCCATTAATCACGGTACCCCATTCTGCTTGTTTGTTTATCTGTCGGCCCAGTGCCTAGTCAAGCCATTTTACCTGCTGTTTGTTGTGGAGCTGATTAGCCTCGCCTACTGTTTTTAGCTAGCTTTCCCAATTCAACACCTGTGATTACTGTATGACTGCTGTATGTCTCTCCCAAATGTCAATATGCCTTGTATGGAGTGAAGTTCAGGTTAGTTATGGATTGTTTTAGTTCACAATGGAGCCCCTAGATCCACTTGCATGGAGTGACCTCCTGTCCCACCCCCATGCGGTGACCTCACCCAGATACAACCAGCATGTCCAGAGATACAACCTCTGGATCATCACCCAGTGCCTGGGCTGGACCTGCTGTTGCACCCCACCAGATGTCTGGTTAATGCCCTGAATATATTCTACTGCCCATGCTCCTGTTATCCTCTGACGCTGGCGACCAGTTTTGATAGCTTTAGCCGCACCTCATACTACTCCTTCTCTGTTCCGTGGGTGATGTGGAGGTAAACCCAGGCCCTGCATGCCCCCAGGTACCCTCATTTGTTGACTTCTGTGATCGAAAAGTCTTGGTTTTATGCATGTCAACATCAGAAGCCTCCTCCCTAAGTTTGTTTTACTCACTGCTTTAGCAACTCTGCTAACCCTGATGTCCTTGCCGTGTCTGAATCCTGGCTCAGGAAGGCCACCAAAAATTGAGATTTCCATACCCAACTATAACATCTTCTGATAGAACTGCCAAAGGGGGCATCAGTCTATGCAGAGATAGCCTAAAAATAATACTAAAACCCAAACAGTTTGAACTACTAATTTTGAAAATTACTATCTCCAGAAACAAGTCTATCACTGTGCCGCCTGCTAACCCCGTCAGTGTGCGCCCTGGACACCATTTGTGAATTGATACTCATCTATTCAGAGTTTGTTCTGTTAGGTGACCTAAACTGGGATATGCTTAACACCCCGTGTCCTGTCTAAGCTAGATGCCCTCAATCTCACTGTAATCATCAAGGAACCCACCAGGTACAACCCTAACTCTGTAAACAAGGGCACCTCATAGACGTCTATCCTGACCAACTGGCCCTCCAAATATGGTCCGCTGTCTTCAACCAGGATCTTCACTGCCTCATCGCCTGTATCCGCCACGGAGCCGCAGTCAAATGATGCCCCTCATCACTGTCAAACGCTCCCAAAACACTTCTGTGAGCAGGCCTTTCTAATACCTGAACCAATATCCTGGAAGGACATTGACCTCACCCGTCAGTTGAGGATGCCTGGTCATTCTTTAAAAGTTTCCTCACCATTTTAGATGAGCATGCTTTCAAAAAATGCAGAACCAAGAACAGATACAGCCCTTGGTCACAAGATCTGACTGTCGACCAGCACAAAAACATCCTGTGGCGGACTGCAATAGCATCGAATAGCCCCGTGATATGCAACTGTTCAGGGAAGTCAGGAACCAATACACGCAGTCAGTCAGGAAAGCAAGGCCAGCTTCTTCAGGCAGAAGTTTGCATCCTGTAACTCCAACTCCAAAAATGGGACACTGGAAGTCCATGGAGAACAAGAGCACCTCCTCCCAGCTGCCCACTGCACTGAGGCTAGGAAACACGGTCTCCACCGATAAATCCATGATTATCGAAAACTTCAATAAACTTTTCAATACTGGCCATGCCTTCCGCCTGGCTACTCCAACCTCATGGAACAGCTCCGCCCCCCGTAGTTCCTCACCCAAGCCTCTCCAGGTTCTCCTTTACCCAAATCCAGATAGCAGATGTTCTGAAAGAGCTGCAAAACCTGGACCCGTAATATAATCAGCTGGGCTTGATAATCTGGACCCGTTATTTCTGAAACTATCTGCCGCCATTGTTTGCAACCCCTATTACCAGCCTGTTCAACCTCTCTTTCATATCGTCTGAGATCCCCAAGGATTGAAAGCTGCCGCAGTCATCCCCCTCTTCAAAGGGGGAGACACCCTGGACCCAAACTGCTATAGACCTATATCCATCCTGCCCTGCCTATCTAAGGTCTTTGAAAGCCAAGTCAACAAACAGGTCACTGACCATCTGAATCCCACCGTAAACTTCTCCGCTGTGCAATCTGGTTTCCGAGCCGGTCACCCTGCACCTCAGCCACACTCAAGGTACTAAATGATATCATAACATCGATAAAAGACAGTACTGTGCAGCCATGGACATCGACCTCGTGTGTGTGCTTTGTGACTCTGTCAATCACCAAATTCTTATCGGCAGACTCAACAGCCTCGGTTTTTCTGACTGCCTTGCCTGGTTCAAATTACTTTGCAGACAGAGTTCAGTGTGTCAAATGGAGGGCATGCTGTCCGGTCCTCTGGCAGTCTCTATGGGGGTGCCTGGGTTCAATTCTCGGGCCGACTCTTTTCTCTGTATATATCAATGATGTTGCTCTTGCTGCCCGATTCCCTGATCCACCTCTCGCAGACGACACCATTCTTATACTTTAAAATATCATTGGACACTGTGCTATCCAACCTGGAGCTTCAATGCCATACAGCACTCCTTCCGTGGCCTCCAACTGCTCCTAAACGCGAGTAAAACCAAATGCATGCTTTTCAACAGTGGTGTGCACCCGCATGCCCGACTAGCATCACCACCCTGGATGGTTCCAACCTGTGGACATCTATAAGTACCTAGGTGTCTGGCTAGACTGCAAACTCTCCTTCCAGACTCACATCAAACATCTCCAATCAAAAATCAAATCCAGAGTCGGCTGACTGCTTCCGCAACAAAGCCTCCTTCACTCCTATGCCAAGGTAGTAAAACTGACTATCCTAACATCCTGACTTGGTGTCATCTACAAAATGGCTTCCAACACTCTACTCAGCAAACTGGATGCAGTCTATCAAGTGCCATCCGTTTTGTCACTAAAGCACCTTATACCACCCACCACTGCGACTTGTATGCTCTAGTGGCTGGCCCTCACTACATATTCGTTCCATCAGACCCACTGGCTCCAGGTCATCTACAAGTCCATGCTAGGTAAAGCTCCGCCTTATCTCAGTTCACTGGTCACGATGGCAACACCCATCCGTAGCACGGCTCCAGCAGGTGTATCTCACTGATCATCCCTAAAGCCAACACCTCATTTGTGACCGCCTTTCGTTCCAGTACTGCCCTGTGACTGGAGTGGTGCTGAAGTTGGAGACTTTTATCTCCCTCACCAACTTCAAACATCAGCTATCCGAGCAGCTAACCGATGCTGCAGCTGTACATAGTCTATGGTAAATAGCTGATTTTCACCTACCTCATTCCCATACTGTTTTTATACTGTTTTTATTTATTTACTTTTCTGCTCTTTCACATCAACATCTCTACCTGTACATGCCCATCTGATCATTTATCACCAGTGTTGATCTGCAAAATAATATTATTCGCCTACCTCCTCATGCCTTTTGCACACATTGTATATAGACTGCCCATTTTTTTTCTACTGTGTTATTGACTTGCTAAATTGTTTACTCCATGTGTAACTCTGTGTTGTCTGTTCACACTGCTATGCTTTATCTTGGCCAGGTGCAGTTGCAAATGAGAACTTGTTCTCAACTAGCCTACCTGGTTAAATAAAGGTGAAATAAAAAAAAAAATAAAAAAAGTCAGGCAACACCCACATTATTCTGACATATTTTAAAATTAGAAAATAATGTGAATGTCAATGCACAATGCCTTTGGGTAGGCCTATTAAAATATACATTATTCTTAAAATGGTAGTGCATACTTTTTTGCATACATTTTGGAGGGTAACTGCTGTCGTTCCATCGGCCCTCTGCAGTGGTGTAGGGGTGATTTAACATAATGTTGTGTGTGACTGCTGTCTTTCCATCGGCCCTCTGCAGTGGTGTAGGAGTGATTTAACATAATGTTGTGTGTGACTGCTGTCTTTCCATCAGCCCTATGCAGTGGTGTAGGGGTGATAGAACATGATGTTGTGTGTGACTGCTGTCTTTCCATCAGCCCTATGCAGTGGTGTTTCGCCCAGCGAAGGAAAGACACTGTGTGAAAAATCCTGATTTCTCATGGTATAAAAAAAATCCTATAGATTTTTCGAATTTTCATTCTAAAGAAATCACACATTTTTTTAATGGAAAACACACAAAAATGTGATATTTTATGTCCACCCAATCAACCTGAACAATCTGCCCATGTCATTCTTCTGTGAGCTGCTATACATGCCAAAACCAACTGAGAGCTGCGCGCTCTTGTTGCCTGCAGATGATATTCAGCTGAAACTAGGCTGTGTGCTGCGCGCATGTGAATATATACTGAACAATAAATCTACTGAATATAAACGCAACATGCAAAGTGTTGGTCTCATGTTTCATGAGCTGAAATAAAAGATCCCAGAAATTGTCCATATGCACAAAAAGCTTATTTCTCTCTAATTTTGTGCACAAATGTACTTACATCTTTGTTCGTGAGCAATTCTCTACCAATATAATCTATCCACCTGACAGGTGTGACATATCAATAAGCTGATTAAATAGCATGATCATTACACAGGTGCACCTTGTGCTGGGGACAATAAAAGTCCACTCCAAAATGTGCAGTTTTGTCACACAACACAATGTCACAGATGTCTCAGGTGTTGAGGGAGCCTGGCTTACTGACTGCAGGAATGTCCACCAGAGCTGTTGCCAGAGGATTTAATGCTAATTTCTCTACAATAAGCTCCTTCCAATATGGTTTTAGAGAATTTGGCAGTACATCCAACCAGCCTTACCACTGCTGACCATGTGTAACCACGCCAGCCCAGGACCTCCACATCCGGATTCTTCACCAGCAGGATTGTCTGAGACCAGCCACCCGGACATCTGATGAAACTGAGGAGTATTTCTGTCTGTAATAAATCCCTTTAGTGGGGAAAAACTGATTGGCTGGTCCTGACTCCCCAGTGAGTGGACCTGGCTCCCCAGTGAGTGGTCCTGGCTCCCCAGTGGGTGGTCCTGGCTCCCCAGTGAGAGGTCCTGGCTCCCCAGTGAGTGGTCCTGGCTCCCCAGTGGGTGGTCCTGGCTCCCCAGTGAGTGGTCCTGGCTCCCCAGTGAGTGGTCCTGGCTCCCGGTGGGTGGTCCTGGCTCCCCAGTGAGTGGTCCTGGCTCCCCAGTGGGTGGTCCTGGCTCCCCAGTGGGTGGTCCTGGCTCCCCAGTGGGTGGTCCTGGCTCCCCAGTGGGTGGTCCTGGCTCCCCAGTGGGTGGTCCTGGCTCCCCAGTGGGTGGTCCTGGCTCCCCAGTGGGTGGTCCTGGCTCCCCAGTGGGTGGTCCTGGCTCCCCAGTGAGTGGTCCTGGCTCCCCAGTGGGTGGTCCTGGCTCCCCAGTGGGTGGACCTGGCTCCCAGTGAGTGGTCCTGGCCTCCCCAGTGGGTGGTCCTGGCTCCCAGTGGGTGGTCCTGGCTCCCCAGTGGGTGGACCTGGCTCCCTAGTGGGTGGACCTGGCCTCCCCAGTGGGTGGACCTGGCCTGGCCAAAGTTAGTGGGTGGACCTGGCTCCCCAGGCCCACCCATGGCTGAGCGCAGTCATGTGAAATCCATAGATTAGGGCCTAATTAATTCATTGAAATTGACTGATTTCCTTATATGAACTGTAACTCAGTAAAAATGTTGAAATTGTTGCATGTTGCATTTATATATTTGTTCAGCATCACATGCTTTGCGATTGTGTAGACTTCTCTGTGCATGATTTCTCTATTGTAATACGTCGTATACCTCCACTACACTACTTTGAGACACATCAGTAGGGATTAAGAAGTGAGAATACACAATGCCCACTGAAAAACAAAGTGAGTATACAGCTTATACCTGGGTATACCTTCCACTACACCACTGGCTCTTTGTGTTTTACAATAAGTGCACTCTCTTACATGATTACCTGGTACTACGGTAGTGGTCCTTTCATCACGAACCTGTCACACACTGGAGGCCTATAGGTTCACCACAGTACTAACCTGTCACACACTGAAGGCCTGTAGGTTCACCACAGTACTAACCTGTCACACACTGAAGGCCTGTAGGTTCACCACAGTACTAACCTGTCACACACTGAAGGCCTGTAGTACTAACCTGGGGCCTGGGTTCACCTGTACTAACCTGTCACACACTGAAGGCCTGTGGTTCACCACAGTGGGTAACCTGTCACACACTGAAGGCCTGCCCACCACAGTACTAACCTGTCACACACTGAAGGCCTGTAGAAATCACACACTGGAGGCCTAATTAATTCATTGAAATTCACCACAGTACTGAACCTGTCACACACTGAAGGCCTATGTTCACCACTGTACTAACCTGTCACACACTGAAGGCCTGTAACCACAGTACTAACCTGTCACACACTGAAGGCCTGTAGGTTCACCACCGTACTAACCTGTCACACACTGAAGGCCTGTAGGTTCACCACAGTACTAACCTGTCACACACTGAAGGCCTAATTAATTCATTGAAATTGCCTGTGTTCACCACTGTACAACCTGTCACACACTGAAGGCCTATTGGTTCACCACTGTACTAACCTGTCATGAAGGCCTGTAGGTTCAGCATCACATACTAACCTGTCACACACTGAAGATGTAGGTTCACCATGTGTAATACCTGTCACACACTGTACACTCCACTACACTACCTGTCACACATCAGTGGGATTAAGACCTGAGGTTCACAATGCACCACTGAACCTGTCACACACCACTGACTAACCTGTCACACACTGGAAGGCCTATAGGTTCACCACTGTCACACACTGAAGGCCTAACCTGTCACACTGACACCACTGGCCTGTAGGTTCACCACAGTACTAACCTGTCACACACTGAAGGCCTGTAGGTTCACCACAGTACTAACCTTCTACAGAGTGTAAGCCTCCACTCCTGTCACACTGAAGACCTGGTACTACGGTAGTAGGTTCACCACAGTACTAACCTGTCACACACTGAAGGCCTGTAGGTTCACCACTGTTCACACACTGAAGACTAACCTGTCAACACACTGAAGGCCTGTAGGTTCACCACAGTACAACCTGTCACACACTAAGGCCTAACCTGTCAACCTGTCACACACTGAAGGCCTGTAGGTTCACCACAGTACTAACCTGTCACACACTGAAGGCCTGTAGGTTCACCACAGTACTAACCTGTCACACACTGAAGGCCTGTAGGTTCACCACAGTACTAACCTGTCACACACTGAAGGCCTGTAGGTTCACCACAGTACTAACCTGTCACACACTGAAGGCCTGTAGGTTCACCACAGTACTAACCTGTCACACACTGAAGGCCTGTAGGTTCACCACAGTACTAACCTGTCACACACTGAAGGCCTATAGGTTCACCACAGTACTAACCTGTCACACACTGAAGGCCTGTAGGTTCACCACAGTACTAACCTGTCACACACTGAAGGCCTGTAGGTTCACCACAGTACTAACCTGTCACACACTGAAGGCCTGTAGGTTCACCACAGTACTAACCTGTCACACACTGAAGGCCTGTAGGTTCACCACAGTACTAACCTGTCACACACTGAAGGCCTGTAGGTTCACCACAGTACTAACCTGTCACACACTGAAGGCCTGTAGGTTCACCACAGTACTAACCTGTCACACACTGAAGGCCTGTAGGTTCACCACCGTACTAACCTGTCACACACTGAAGGCCTGTAGGTTCGCCACGACGCAAACATGTCTATTATAGATATAAAGACTGTTATGATATTAATGTTTCAAGAAAGGAGTGTATATATTTGGCCTGGCTAAGTGGTTTTATGGGCTGACTGAATGGAAGCTGATAATTATGATTTTTTTTACTCTGCTCGTCTCAGCTGGTCTCCGGAAGAAATTACTATCCTTCACTGTCTGAGACCGAGTCAAGACCGAGACACTCAATATGTGGTCTCGTGACCATCGAGCCCTAGACCGGTCTCGAGTACTACAACACTGCCTTTAACCTTAACTTTAACCCTCATCCCTCGCCAAGCTAATGTTAGCCACCTAGCTGACGTTAGCCACAACAAATTGTAATTCATAACATATCATACATAGCAAATCTGTAACATATTGCACAAATTGGAATTTGTAAGATATACGATTTGGAAGACAATTAATACATATCATACAAAACATAACATTACATAACAAATGGAGGGACACAAATGTACATGTACTAAGTTACGTTGACTCCTGAGTTCAGTTTGCAATAATTTACATTATACAGGCCTAGAATTATGTGCATGTCAACACAGTAGTAGTAGTAGTAGTAGTAGTAGTAGTAGTACTAGGGTTTCTGTATAGCACTTTGTGACATCTGCTGTTGTAAAAAAAGGACCTTATAAATACATTTGATTGATTGAGTGATTGATTGATTGATACTAGCAGTAGCAGCAGCAGTACCAGTAGTAGTTGCAGTAGTAGTTGTAGTAGCAATAGTAGTAGTAGTAGTAGTAGTAGTAGTAGTAGTCATACCAGTCGCAGCAATAGTAGTAGTGGTAGTAGTAGTAATAGTCATAGTAGTAGTAGTAGTAGTAGTAGTAGTAGTAATAATAGTTGGACCTGAAATCAAGTGTAAAGTAGATTGATTTCCGCAGCACTTTGAACAGAATCTGATGTATGTTGTTGCTTAGGAACCTGTTTCCACTTTCATGTATTTGAATTGCTCAAACACCTGCACCATTTCAAAATTCATAACTGGCACATTAAGTGTAGTATAATTTCAGATGGAACACTATTTACAAAAATGAAAACATCTGCCTCTATGGTTCATTCATGACTGCAAAGCCTAATTACAAACCATGTAGGACAAGAATAGACTGGTTATTTATTCATCAACACTTCAATCAGCAAGCTGCATTGGGATGGGAAGTGGAGTAGCTATTTCACTTCCCTGTCTCAGGTGTTGTGAACACTGCTGTCATGAGCATAGATGAATGAAGAGAGGAGGGAGGATGGAATGATGGACAGTATGAAAGACAGTGATTGATGGAGTGAGAAGGGAAAAACAGGGAGAGAGAGAAGAGAGACGGAGAAGAGGAGGGAGAGAGAAGGGGGGTCCTTTTCAGACAGGCTTCTCTGACATAAAATATATATATATATACAGTATATATACGTGTTTGGGTAGGCGGGGCTTAAACTAAGGCCAGGAACTGTGCTCATGTTTAGCTAGGGCAACAAATCAACAAATCAAATGTTATTCGTCACAACTTCGTGAACGACAGGTGTAGACTAACAGTGAATTACTTAATTACGGGCCCTTCCCAACAATGCAGACAGAAAGAAAATAGAGAAATAATAGAAGGTAATAACACATAATAATAAAAGTAATAATAAACACACAATGAGTAAGGATAACTTGGCTATATACAAGGGGCACCAGTATCGAGTTGATATGCAGGGGTACGAGTTAATTATGAGACACTCTTTCCATTTCCGAGTCATCCTCTCTGTCCCAACTGACACCGGACCTTCTACAGAGGTGTAAGCTGGAGCCTTGGTGTTAAGAGTAATGAGTGAAGAGGTGTGGAGTCAGGCGCAGAGAGCAAAGGATGTGGGAAAAACAACACGCTTTAATGTCCTGGAAATATAACATGTACAAAAGTGGAAACACAAATGAACAGAAATATAAACGGACAGCGTGAAACCCAAAATGACAACAAAAATACACTCAAACAAGGAAACAGGAGAACAAGCCCGCACGAAACAGAAGCGGGCTGAACAGACTATATATAACCCTACCCTAACAACCAAACAAGAAACAGGTGCTACCAATAGACAAAACTAAACGAACACAGAACAACGGATCGGCGATAGCTAGTAGACCGGCGACGACGACCGCCGAGCACCACCCGAACAAGAAGGGGAGTCACCTTCGGTAATATTCGTGACACTTGGTTCATAGCCAAAAGCCACCGTCTGTAATAATATAATAGTAGTAGACAGACTATAGAAAGAGGAGAGACAAGAGAGGGGAGCATGTGAGAGAACGAGCAAAGAGAGATAAACTAAAGTTCGACACACTCTTTTCAAACTGCTCTGTTTGTTTTCTTGCAGCCCTCAGAAAGCTAAGCCTCCACCTCCCTCCTCCCCAAGCAGATTTTTCCAGCTCCAATCCACTTTTGTTAGCAGCTCCTAGTGTGCCCAACCTGCCCTGTTGCAATTTAGCTGCTTCTTCTCACCTGTTCTCTATATACTCTGGCAAACATGGCCCCTATGGAGAGCTCCATACAAAACTAATCCCATATAGTTCAGCACCTGAATCCTATCTTGATTGGAGTTAGGCAGCCCTCCTCAGGATCAATCTAAACCTCTTGGGGATTTTAAGATTTTAATACAAATGTTGTGTTTGCTTTCTCCACTATAAAGAAGGTATTATGCCCGTATGAGTTCACAAATCCCAACCGACTCGACTTGATTTATCTGCAGATGATCAATTAATTAGAGACGGAGGGATTAATTGTAATCTGATGTTGACAGAGGCGCTCCAGAGAGCAGCCGGCGGTGGGGATGTATTTGCAGAGTCATCCAACCAGCACTGTGGTTCTGTCAGTCTATCTGAAGGGAATAAACCAGGCATATTTGCAGTTGGTGCTTAGACCTGAAATAGTCAATGATAGAAAATTAGGTCTGTATGAAGAATCAACATTTGTTAATTGTTTGTAACAAAGCTGATCTATGTCTCTCAGAAAGTGAAAGGCTCATTTAAAAAAAATGTTTAATGGATATAAATGCATTGATATTGTGTTCTCTACAGGCTCTTTCATGTTTTATTTGCTCATGTTTAAACTACGTGATTTGGATTGTATTAATGTGTCCCGTCTGAAGTCAAAGTGGCTAAAGACCATCCATAATGTTAACCTCAACATCTCATGTCAATGTCATCAGGTCAAAACAGGCTATTCTTATTACAATTAGTGCTAAAAGCAATCTATGAATCTAGGGGTTTTAGGTAAAGCCATGTACATTATGGTGAAATGCTTCACTCAACTGTCACCTCTGTGTGTTTAACAGAATAGAAAATCCCTCAATATTGACAGCCACAGAATGAAATCCATAACATAATCCCCAAAAGGCTAAATGTAGAGTCTTACAGTCCCTATAGCTCATCTCCCTCCAAGAGATAGAACGGGTCAGATATGATGTATTTTGAGTCTCTTTCATTGGATGAGCATGACCTTGAGAGCACTCAGAAAGGTCAGAGATCAAATATCATTTTGGTGGCAGCGGTGGGATCTTTTAATTAAACTGCAGATGGGCTGTTATGAATGACACAATCCAGTGTCATTCAAGGAAGAGTTGGTTAACTGCCTTGTTCAGGGGCAGAACGACAGACTTTTACCTTGTCAGCTCAGGGATTCAATCTAGCAACCTTTAGGTTAGTGGCCCAACACTCTAACCTTCAGGCTACCTGCTGCCCCAGATAACATGTCAACCATAGGGGAGGTTCATGTATTTATTCAAGCACATTATGCACTAGGCATGTAAAAGGAGCATATCAGAGATAAACCAGTTTTAACAAAGACATCTGAGGACTGCAAAGGCCTTATTTTTTTATTTAACCTTTATTTACCTTATAAAGACAATGAGGAAGTATTCTCCTTCAAGCTTTATTTATACAGCACATTTCAGACAACGTGCTTTACAGGAAAAAACAATGAAAATAATAGTTGAAATATTTAACTACACAACAAAAGAATGACACAAATTGAACAACTAAAAAGCACCCTAAGAAAAAACAAAGCTAAAAAAGTGTGTTTTAAGATCACTTTTCGATACTGTAGGTCCACAGCTTCAGCACACCTCAGGGTCTCTAGCAGGCTATTCCAGAGGCTGGGGGCATAATAACTACAGGCTACCTCTCCATGCCTCTTGGTCCTAGGCTTAGTTCAAAGGGACCTACCGTACTGGGTACATAACTTAAAGGAATGTCTGACATGGACTGTTGTGGTGACCGTATTACCGCCACACCGGCGGTCACGAGTCATGAAGGCAGTCAAATTCTACGTGACCGTTTAGTCACTGTTATTAGGCTCCTCCAAGATCTGATGCTGATATTAGGAGCCTCCCAAACTTGCTAACTGCCTGGTACTCAGCCCACTATTTCCCCTCTAACGACTCTGACATCAATGCAACAAAAAATAAAATCCAACACTTCATGAGAGCCCATTTCTATAGGATATACAATTGCGATATGCAATTAGAAATACTCACTCCAGCAATACACCATAGGAGAGAAGCACTGTCCAGATGTCCACCTATTAAGTGTGAACCTCTGCAGAGCACTGAGCTCTCCCCAGCCTCTTCCTCCTCACCCTCCTCTTCCTCCAACCTCTTTAGCAGCATCACAGATGGTCCGTAAAACAACTTGAAGGAACAAGGGATGACTCGACATCCATCTCCATCTGTACCTCACCACCACTCTCAAGCTGGAAGTCTGTCGTAATGAATTAGTCGCTAAGACAAACTGGCTTTTACCAAGGAGGAGATGCATAGCACAATTGACTGTTAGCACCAGGAAAGACACCTGGGAGATCAGAGAGTTATACACAAAGTGAAGCTGGGGCCATGAAACATTCTGTCAGCCAGAAAGATTACAGACACTATATAGACACTGTACATCGCTGTTTGGTCCGGAAGACCTCCTGGCCCTTGATGGAGCCTGATCAGAGACGGTGGACCATATAGCCCAGGCTCTGACACTCCAATTCAGGTGTCAGAAATACCAGAAATACGCCTGGGGATGATTGGACAAAGAACGTACTGGCCAGTGTCCACTGGCTGAGTTCTAGCCCCCTACACTCATCTAGTGTATGGCACAACATGCTCATGCACTAGATATGAGAGGGAAAGAAAGACACATTTGAATGCTAAAACAAGTTGCACTCTGCTGTCTATGAGGAACCATGAGTGCTTTAGGATTGGTCCTTCACCTGAGTGCCACAGCAGTAGAGCTTCTGGCACTTCTGGCTCTTGGTTATGCTTATACAACCCACCTATCAGGTGTCCGTCTCTCTGTCTGGTTGTGCCTTGCGGACACGCACGCACACACACACGCACACACACGCACACACATGCACACACACGCACGAACACACACACACATGTGCACACGCACACACACACACACATGCACACACATGCACGAACACACTCACGCACGCACACGTGTGCACACACACACACACAAGCACTCCTTCTGTGCAACTTTAATGAGTATTTATACAGACCGACTAATGTGTGGCTAAGTGGCTTAGTATAAGTAGAGGCCAATAAGCAACACCCTGAAAAGCTTTCAGTGACATTGGCCCTTTCCATTTTCCAGAAACATGAAACCTCAAAAAAGATTTAAATTCTACTGACATTTTTTTTCAGAAATGAAAGGAAGTTCCCTTCCAATAAATGTTTTCCAGTACCACTGTCTTTATTTTGCTACTAAGAACTCAAATGTTCCCTAATCATATAGTATTCCAAGGATTCCAAGGATTTCATGATCAGTGTTAAAGATCTTTGTTTTGATCACAGTCTGTCCACACACATCAGTGTTAATACATTGACACAAAATAATGTTTGGGGAAATAAATGAGATAAAAAAAAAATGCCTTCAGCTGCCACTGGGGAAATGTATTTTATTTTGGCCATTATGACCTCAATGTCTAATTATGTGTTTTCCCCCATTCAGAATAGGAAGGGGAAGTTTAGGATTTACATCTTGATGTTAGATGGTTCCTCATGTGCAATTAGGAAAACGTAATTGCCAAATCAACTGAAATCAACTACAACTTTGGTTTTACATTTACACATATACTGACAGCACACAGACACTCACACACAAGCTGCTGCTCCTCTGTTTATCTTATATCCTGTTGCCTAGTAAACTTCTGTCTATACATATCTACCTCCATCACTCCAGTATCCCTACACATTGGAAATATGGTATTGGGAGGGACCCTGTATATAGTGCGCTTACTTACAAACTTGTTGCGTTCTTCATATATATATTTTTTTTCTCGTGTGTTTTTCTAGTATTACATTGTTATTGATTATTGCATTGTTGGGCTTAGAGTTTGCAAGAAAGGCATTTCACTGTACTTGTGCATGTGACATTAAAACTTGAAACATGATCTGATGTTACTTAAAGGTTGCACAATTGCCCCTATCACTACCATTGATTGTAAGATTGTGGTGGCTAAAGTTTGCTGGATTACAGTTTCTCCTGGCCAATAGACTACTTTTAGGATGAGGAACCATCTAACATCAAGTCGTAACATCCTGAACTTCCCTTTAAATAGACCACAGTACCCAGATAACAGATTGGTATGCCGGGCATCCATTACCCGCACGAACCAAAACTCCCCGTGTAAACTAACCGTTATGAAATATTAATGTGCATATCTGTCTGTCTCTTTGTCGATCTCTGGTTTAAGTGTCTGTAGAGAAGGGTGAAAGTACGTGAACACTGACATTAGTCATGTCATTATTTTCTCTGCAAGTAAGACGGATAGAAAGTGCATTAATAAAGGAAGAAGGATCAATGTGACAGTAACAGTAGTTTAACAGGGCTTCCCAAACCTTTTCACCCGGGGCCACCTTCCAGCCCCCCTGCACACGTGCCATGTCTATTTCTATGGTCACAAGCACTGTTCATGACACAAACTGTTCACACTCCTTAATTAAAAAGGGCCTATTCACAATAACAGTGTTTTCCAATGCTTTCAGCCTCAAGTGCTAAAGCACCAACATGGTGGTCTGCGTGTCTGCTTTTCTATTCCAACTGAACAACACGTATACAGGGCAAGTTAACTCTAACTTTCATGACTTGCATAGAAAGTGACATCAAAGTGCTATATTCAAGAACTAGACTATTTGTACCATTGAGTGCCATGGGCATATTATGTCTCTGTCAGATATGAATAGAATCCCTGAGGCAGATTTATAGTTACAGAGAATCCAATGAGTTTAAAACTGAACCATCTATCAGGGGCCCAGAAATAATAGTATATTCTGAGTTACTACTGATTAAGTTCTGGTTGGTTTTTCACATGAACAGAGACAAAACATTTCACCATTATATTGTATCTAGGCTAACGATCTGTCGGTCTTCCAATCATGTGTATAGCTTCTAGCTACAAGATACAGTGTGTGTCTGTCTGTCTGTCTGTCTGTCTGTCTGTCTGTCTGTCTGTCTGTCTGTCTGCGTGTCTGTCTGTCTGTCTGTCTGTCTGTCTGTCTGTCTGTCTGTCTGTCTGTCTCTGTCTGTCTGTCTGTCTGTCTGTCTGTCTGTCTGTCTGTCTGTCTGTCTGTCTGTCTGTCTGTCTGTCTGTCTGTCTGTCTGTCTGTCTGTCTGTCTGTCTGTCAGTGTTTGTGGTTTGTGGATGTCTGTCTGTCTGTCAGTGTTTGTGGATGTCTGTCTGTGTGCCTGCAGGTGTGTGTGTGTGTGTGTGTGTGTGTGTGTGTGTGTGTGTGTGTGTGTGTGTGTGTGTGTGTGTGTGTGTGTGTGTGTGTGTGTGTGTGTGTGTGTGTGTGTGTGTGTGTGTGTGTGTGTGTGTGTGTGTGTGTGTGTGTGTGTGTGTGTGTGTGTGTGTCGTTCCCAAATATTGGGGGTTTAGATGTCCTGAATATTGAGTGTATTTATACTGCTACCAGACTGACTCACCTGTTGAACATGCTCAACAGTGATGATGTGACAGTTAGGGAGTTATCCAGAGCCTCCCTCCTTCTGGACCTACAGAGGCAGAAGGTTCCACTGACCAGGGAAACTAAGGACAACTTCCTGGGCTTCAGGAGGAAGGCCAATGGAAAATGGCTTTGGAGTCTGGTCAGACTGGCTGGACCTCAATGACCTGTGTAATCGGACTGGAGTGGAGCTCAGGTGGACACGGACTGATATGCAAACTGAGTCAGTGACTGAGACAACAGTCCCACCAAAAGCACACATGCAGAAACATTCTTGTTTAAGGGGAAGCTGGTTTGATGTTAATGATGATGTGTTTTCCTGTGTGCCAAATACACCAGATATTGTTGTTGTGGGGGGAGGTGCTCATTTTGGAAGTGGGCTGCTCATTTGACAGCTTCAAGGAACAGGCCTTTACCAAGAAGCTGCCACCACACTTGGACAGCCTTGGCTGTAGGTGCAAGCTGGTGGGTGCTGATATTCGGCAGTCTCGGCCACATACCCAGGCTTTCAGTGTGTGGCCTCCAGATTGCGGGCCTGACAAAAACTAGGGCAAAGTGTGTCGGTCTGTCTGTGTGTGTGTCTGTGTGTGTAAGGGCGAACTAGTAATTTTGCATTTCAGGCAAATGCTAGATGGGCTGGTCCATTTTTAGCCTAGCAGACGTATCTAACTTGTTTTTTTCCTGCAAAATATTCACTATCTGGCTAATAATGGAGGTCTCAAGGGGAGACTGAGCTGATGTTTTAGATATGCCAGCTGTATTCTCTCCATTAGTTTCTCTGATCCTCAGGCAGTTGCTTTTAGAAGTAAGACTCTCTGTAAGGAAACTCATCTTCATTACCAGCTCACCATCCAACAGAATATCTCTATTCTATGTGGCAGCTGCAAATACTGTAGCTTTTATGAGGGCATTTCACAAAATAAAGATCCCATTTACACACCTATGAAATGATATGTTCGATCTCGATATATTTTTGATATTGTTATGCCATGTATTTGTTTTTCGCCACGAACTGACAGTGCCTTTTTTAATTGCCACTGGGATTAATAAAGTTGCTAATAAAGTTATATCGAATTTAAATGGAAATGAGCTGGGTGATTAAACTGGGTGATTGAACTCATTATGTACTTCCATAAAACATTCTGAAGGTGGTGAGAAAGAGAAAGTGCAAAAACAAATAGTCTTTTCAAAGCCGTAGTCGTTCCCAAACGTGTGGTAATGTGAATATGTTCATCCAGAGGAGATATTTTGAAGTGAGAACAGGAGAGGATCTGACACGAGTAGAACAAGAGATATGCTGAAGACTGAGAAGTGAGATCTTGCTAAACAGCGGAGTCCTTTAGGCCCTGCTTCTAAACATGTTGGCAGGCTGTCGTAGTTCACTGTCCTCTCTGGTTAATGTGTTTAACCAGACACTTACTGCATGGTCACACGCATAAATAGCACCCATGGTGTTAAATATCACTCTGTTCAGCACACAACTCTAAGGGGACAGCTTGAGTGAAAGACCAGGATGGGAGTCATGGTGGAAGAGTGTGAGATTACAATGTCAAACACTTTATAATCCACAGAGTGAGGGTGTTCCAACCCAATGTTAAACACTTTATAATCCACAGAGTGAGGGTGTTCCAACCCAATGTTAAACACTTTATAATCCACAGAGTGAGGGTGTTCCAACCCAATGTTAAACACTTTATAATCCACAGAGTGAGGGTGTTCCAACCCAATGTTAAACACTTTATAATCCACAGAGTGAGGGTTTTCCAACCCAATGTTAAACACTTTATAATCCACAGAGTGAGGGTGTTCCAACCCAATGTTAAACACTTTATAATCCACAGAGTGAGGGTGTTCCAACCCAATGTTAAACACTTTATAATCCACAGAGTGAGGGTGTTCCAACCCAATGTCAAACACTTTATAATCCAGAGTGAGGGTGTTCCAACCCAATGTTAAACACTTTATAATCCACAGAGTGAGGGTGTTCCAACCCAATGTCAAACACTTTATAATCCACAGAGTGAGGGTGTTCCAACCCAATGTCAAACACTTTATAATCCACAGAGTGAGGGTGTTCCAACCCAATGCCAAACACTTTATAATCCACAGAGTGAGGGTGTTCCAACCCAATGCCAAACACTTTATAATCCACAGAGTGAGGGTGTTCCAACCCAATGCCAAACACTTTATAATCCACAGAGTGAGGGTGTTCCAACCCAGAGGGTGAATGGGCAATACAAAGTAGTTAAGTGCCTCTGAATGGGGTATGGTAATATGTGCCAAGCGCACCGGTTTGATTGTGTCAAGAACTGCAACGCTGCTGGGTTTTTCATGCTCAACAGTTTCCCGTGTATCAAGAATGGTCCACCACCCCAAGAACATCCAGCCAACATTTTTAATTTATATTACTTATTTTAAGTCAGTTAAGAACAAATTCTTATTTTCAATGACAGCCTAGGATTAACAGTGGATTAACTGCATGTTCAGGGGCAGAACAACAGATTTGTACCTTGTCAGCTCGGGGATTCGAACTTGCAACCTTTCGGTTACTAGTCCAACGCTCTAACCACTAGGCTACCCTGCCGCCCCGTGACACAACTGTGGGAAGCATTGGAAACAACATTGGCCAGCCTCCCTGTGGGACACTTTCAACACCTTGTAGAGTCCATGCCCCAAAGAATTGAGGCTGTCCTATAGTTTTAGTTTTCCATTCCCCAACCTAACCATCAGCTATCTGAAGTCCTATAGTTTTAGTTTTATGTTCCCTAGCCCAATCATCAGCTATCTGAAGTCCTATAGTTTTAGTTTTATGTTCCCTAGCCCAATCATCAGCTATCTGAAGTCCTATAGTTTTAGTTTTATGTTCCCTAGCCCAATCATCAGCTATCTGAAGTCCTATAGTTTTAGTTTTATGTTCCCTAGCCCAATCATCAGCTATCTGAAGTCCTATAGTTTTAGTTTTATGTTCCCTAGCCCAATCATCAGCTATCTGAAGTCCTATAGTTTTAGTGTTATGTTCCCTAATCCAATCATCAGCTATCATCAGCTAAGTCCTATAGTTTTAGTTTTATGTTCCCTAGCCCAATCATCAGCTATCTGAAGTCCTATAGTTTTAGTTTTATGTTCCCTAGCCCAATCATCAGCTATCTGAAGTCCTATAGTTTTAGTTTTATGTTCCCCCAATAGCCCAATCATCAGCTATCTGAAGTCCTATAGTTTTAGTTTTATGTTCCCTAGCCCAATCATCAGCTATCTGAAGTCCTATAGTTTTAGTTTTATGTTCCCTAGC
This sequence comes from Oncorhynchus keta, assembly GCF_023373465.1. Classification (NCBI taxonomy): domain Eukaryota; kingdom Metazoa; phylum Chordata; class Actinopteri; order Salmoniformes; family Salmonidae; genus Oncorhynchus; species Oncorhynchus keta. The sequence goes on along the minus strand of NW_026290771.1, from coordinate 348,076 downwards.
CCAATCATCAGCTATCTGAAGTCCTATAGTTTTAGTTTTATGTTCCCTAGCCCAATCATCAGCTATCAAGTCCTAGTTTTAGTTTTATGTTCCCTATCATCAGCTATCTGAAGTCCTATAGTTTTAGTTTTATGTTCCCTAGCCCAATCATCAGCTATCTGAAGTCCTATAGTTTTAGTTTTATGTTCCCTAGCCCAATCATCAGCTATCTGAAGTCCTATAGTTTTAGTTTTATGTTCCCTAGCCCAATCATCAGCTATCTGAAGTCCTATAGTTTTAGTTTTATGTTCCCTAGCCCAATCATCAGCTATCTGAAGTCCTATAGTTTTAGTTTTATGTTCCCTAGCCCAATCATCAGCTATCTGAAGTCCTATAGTTTTAGTTTTATGTTCCCTAGCCCAATCATCAGCTATCTGAAGTCCTATAGTTTTAGTTTTATGTTCCCTAGCCCAATCATCAGCTATCTGAAGTCCTATAGTTTTAGTTTTATGTTCCCTAGCCCAATCATCAGCTATCTGAAGTCCTATAGTTTTAGCTTTTATCCTATAGTTTTAGTTTTATGTCCTAGCCCAATCATCAGCTATCTGAAGTCCTATAGTTTTAGTTTTATGTTCCCTAGCCCAATCATCAGCTATCTGAAGTCCTATAGTTTTAGTTTTATGTTCCCTAGCCCAATCATCAGCTATCTGAAGTCCTATAGTTTTAGTTTTATGTTCCCTAGCCCAATCATCAGCTATCTGAAGTCCTATAGTTTTAGTTTTATGTTCCCTAGCCCAATCATCAGCTATCTGAAGTCCTATAGTTTTAGTTTTATGTTCCCTAGCCCAATCATCAGCTATCTGAAGTCCTATAGTTTTAGTTTTATGTTCCCTAGCCCAATCATCAGCTGTCTGAAGTCCGATTTTGACATGAGAGGGCTTCTGTCAGATGGCTCAAGCCGGTGCAAGTGGGTGTTTGGGGAGGAAAAGGAAGGAAAAGTGACTGACATCTCAGCCAGGCAGAACTCACACGATAGGGAATCATAGTGACACCAGTCTGCCTCTCCCCATAGACACCATGATCTATCATCTATCCACTCTGCTTTGTGGTGAGGACCTGAAAGATCTCACCCAGTGGCCAGATCAGCTGTTGGCCTCAAGAATCCTTTCATTGTTCTGTCCCTTTAACTGAGATCTCAACCAGTTTTAACCAGTTTGGTGAGCCACACAGTAAGTCAGAGCCTGACTAAGACGTCCTTCACCAAAACATAAGCCTATTTGTCCCAAAAATAAACTCTGATCTAAGCAGACACAGGGTGCTCCTTTTTCATGTTCCTGGATGTTTCACATTAGTCAACTGTTGAAGTGTCCTAGGGTAAGGAGTACTTTTTCTGATTATCATGTCCTTCAGATGAACACCTGATTCTATTTTTTCTTTTTGTTCAAGCTGGGCTGAAGCCCATTTGGGCACACTTTGACTCCATCACTGAGTTGTTTTATTTTGTACAAATAGTACAGATGTTATGTGTTACTGCCGCATGGCTGGAGGCTTTCCAGAGAACAGCATTCAAATTCTGTCCTTGAATCCCAATGTTCTGTCAAAAACAGTTCACTTAAAGACTACCTTTCACCGACTTTCTTAGTATAATGCCTGAACCATCGAGAGCATCCTGACTGGTTGCATCACCGCCTGGTATGGCAAGTGCTCGGCCTCCGACCGTTGGCACCCCAGTATCTCTATCTGCACATTCATCTTCTGCACATCTATCACTCCGGTGTTTAATTGCTAAAATGTAATTATTTATTGCTTTACCTCCCTTATCTTACCTCATTTGCACACACTGTACATCGACTTTTCTATCGTGTTATTGACTGTATGTTTGTTTGTTCCATGTGTAACTCTGTGTTGTTGTTTGTATCGCACTGCTTTGCTTTATCTTGGCCAGGTCGCAGTTGTAAATGAGAACTTGTTCTCAACTGGCCTACCTGGTTAAATAAAGGTGTTCTCAACTGGCCTACCTGGTTAAATAAAGGTGTTCTCAACTGGCCTACCTGGTTAAATAAAGGTGTTCTCAACTGGCCTACCTGGTTAAATAAAGGTGTTCTCAACTGGCCTACCTGGTTAAATAAAGGTGTTCTCAACTGGCCTACCTGGTTAAATAAAGGTGTTCTCAACTGGCCTACCTGGTTAAATAAAGGTGTTCTCAACTGGCCTACCTGGTTAAATAAAGGTGAAATAAATAAATAAAGTAACAAAGGTCTGGAGTCATCAATTGCAAATTCAAGTATAAAGGTATTTATTATCTGTGTGGCCTCACAATTTATAATGCTTTGAGGTTAGAAGAAGCCTGAAGCAATCCCAGTCTCTCATAAGCTCAAAGAGGACATGTCACAGACCACACTGTAAATTCAGAAATATCTAGCTGTTTATTTTCCATCTGTAGTTCAGCACATCACAACCAATAATCAGTTGGCCACTCAGCCAGAGGGATAAGAGTACCAAGGCAGAAATATGATGAGTGTTGAGTGCCAACAAGTGTCTTCAACAACCCTCTTCAACCCTTGTTTATATTCGTGCATTGTTCCTGTGTCATTGACTGTAGTCTGGCATTGTTCAGACACAAGCCTGCATAAGGCACATTATACAGCCCGGCTACAAATGTGTCACGCTTAAAACAAATACAAACAAAAGCAACTAAAAACACAATAAAACAAAAGAGGTAACGTGTACAAAGAGTTCCACTGCCATGTACACTGAAAATAAACAAAGACAAACCAATTGGTATTCCAACATTGATAGGAACAGGAAGAATACAATGCACTCTTTGTTTTGGCCTCACCTGCTAGAGTTTACTGATGGTGGTTTGTTCATATTATTAGTGTCTGATCCCAGTGATGTAGTCAAGGCACTAAACCTTGAGCCAAGGGACTTGGGAGTCTGAGTCAAGGGATTTGGGAGTCTGAGTCAAGGCACTAAACCTTGAGCCAAGGAACTTGGGAGTCTGAGTCAAGGGATTTGGGAGTCTGAGTCAAGGGATTTGGGAGTCTGAGTCAAGGGACTTGGGAGTCTGAGTCAAGGGATTTGGGAGTCTGAGTCAAGGGATTTGGGAGTCTGAGTCAAGGGATTTGGGAGTCTGAGTCAAGGGATTTGGGAGTCTGAGTCAAGGGATTTGGGAGTCTGAGTCAAGGGATTTGGGAATCTGAGTCAAGGGATTTGGGAATCTGAGTCAAGGGATTTGGGAATCTGAGTCAAGGGATTTGGGAGTCTGAGTCAAGGGATTTGGGAATCTGAGTCAAGGGATTTGGGAGTCTGAGTCAAGGGATTTGGGAGTCTGAGTCCAGTAACGTGTCATGAAAATCATGACTTGACTCTGAGTCAAGTCTGAGATCTGGACTCAGGTCCATACAACTCTGTCTGATCCCATTAATATTATTAGTATCCTAGTAGTTTGTGATCTGATCTTGGAACATGCCTTAGGCTGACGCAAATGTCTCAAAATCACCCTTTTTTATTTGAGCGATTAAAAATGCAGCACAAAAAATCTCACTGTAACAAAATGTTTTCCTATGTGGCTGATGTGACCTTAATGAAAATGCATCGTTTTTAACACTTGCCATTTCCGTAGGAACACGCCAGAGGCATGTTTCAGTTAACACTCACTGTCATTACCGGCTCCACTGTCTCCCTGTCAGACCTGGGTTCAAATAGTAGTTGGGTTCTTTCAAATACTGTGAGCATTTGATTAAGCCTGCCTGGAGTTTGCACTTTTGGGATTATTCCATTGGCTCTGTTGCACTAGGCAAGTTCAACCAAGCTCAATCAAGCACAGCTGAAGAATTACAAAGAAAACAAATACTATTTGAACCCAGGTCACATTAGAACCCTCTGAAGCCAGCCCCTCCACAACTCCCCATTCAACCCTCCAGTGGCAGTGAGTGCTCTCCCTGTACCACCTGGGGTTCAAATATCATTGTTGTACCCTCACACACAGGGGTCAGAATCCCTCAGTGTGAAACCCTTACAGAACTCATTAGCTTTATCAACCTCTTAGAGAGACCCTATTGTTACAAAACTATAATAATGTCCACATACATGATTTATTCCAGAAAGATTGAATGGTCAGAAACACTTGAGGTTTCGTTTGTGTTGAAATTCTGGAGCTGTAACCTAGCAGTGTCTTACTTGCTGCAGCTATTGTGAAAGAGGTACGTTCTCATGAACTCATATAGGATGGACAGAAGTTTGGTATCATTCTGAAACCTGTTGGCTTAACACAGAAGAGTAGTCTGCTGGGAATGTGACTGGTTATCTGTGGCTAATAACAGTCACCTTAACAAGACCACATTTTTGACCATGTATTTTCTAAGACCAGATGTCTTGCCTTGTTATTTTCTGTTGAAAAGTGTTCAGTTACATACACTACATGGCCAAAGGTATGTGAACACCTGCCGGTCGAACATCTCATTCCAAAATCATGGGCATTAATATGGAGTTGGTCCCCTTTTTGCTGCTATAACTGCATCCACTCTTCTGAAGGCTTTATACTAGATGTTGGAACATTGCTGCGGGGAATTGCTTCCATTCAGTCACAAGAGCATTAGTGAGGTTGAGCACCAATGTTGGGCGATTAGGCCTGGATTGCAGTCGGTGTTCCAAATCATCCCAAAGGTGTTCGATGGGGTTGAGGTCAGGGCTCTGTGCAGGCCATTCAAGTTATTCCACAACGATCTCAACAAACAATTTCTGTATGGACCTTGCTTTGTGCACGGGGGCATTGTCATGCTGAAACAGGAGAGGGCCTTACGTCAATGTTGCCACAAAGTTGGTAGCACAGAATGTCATTGTATTCTGTAGCGTTAACATTTCACTTCACTGGAACTGAGGGGCCTAGCCTGAACCATGAAAAACATCCCCTGTCCATTATTCCTCCGATACCAAACTTTACAGTTGGCACTATGCATTGGAGCAGGTAGTGTTCTCCTGGCATCCGCCAAACCCAGATTTGTCCGTTGGATTGCCAGATGGTGAACCATGATTCATCACTCCAGAGAATGTGTTTCCATTGAGCCCAATGGCGGCGAGCTTTACAACACTCCAGCCAACGCTTGGCATTGAGCATGGTGATCTGATGCATGGCTGCTCGGCCATGAAAACCCATTTCATGTGGCTCCCGACAAACAGTTCTTGTAGTTTGGAACTCGGTAGTAAGTGTTGCAACAGTGGACACACGATCTTTATGCGCTACGTGCTTCAGTACTCGCCGGTCCCGTTCTGTGAGCTTGTGTGGCCTACAAATTCACCGTTGAGCCATTGTTGCTCCTAGACATTTCCATTTCCCAATAACAGCTCTTACAGTTTACCGGGCAGCTCTAACAGGGCAGACATCTGACGAACTGACTTGTTGGAATGGTGGCACCCTATGGCGGTGCCACGTTGAAAGTCATTGAGCTCTTCAGTACAGGTCATGCTGCTGCAAATGTTTGTCTATGGAGATTGCATGTCTGTGAGCTTGATTTTATACACCTGTCAGCAACGGGTGTGGCCAAATCCAATCATTTGAAGGGGTGTCCACATACACTCTCTGAAGCAGCTAGAATGAGGCCTTTATGAAAAGTCTTTCAAGGTCCTTTACATCAGGCTGTCTGGGGGGGATGTAAGACATGGGGACAGACAGACACTTGAGACTACTTGAAGAGCTTTTATGATGAATTGAATACCAGTGTACAAGGTTTCAACCTACACATGTCACAAGGATGACGCTGGAGAGGCGAAGCAGGGACATTTAATATGGAACGGACATGGAACGGACATGGAACTAGACAGGAACAGTGTCAGCACACAGGTAACACAGACAAATAACAATCAATGCAGCAGTGGGGAACAGAGCAGGGAACTGACACATATAGGAGAGGTAATAAACAGGTGATTGAGTCCAGGTGAGTTCAATATCGCTGACGTGAGTGACGAGGGAAGGCAGGTGTGTGTAACTGATGATGGCAGAAATGCGTGATGCAGGACAGCCTGGCGCCCTCGAGCGCCAGGGGGGAAGAGCAGGAGCAGGCGTGACTCCCCCCCCCCCTCTAGGGGCGCCACATGGCTGAGACCTGCGAACCGGCCAAGATATAGGCGCTGGGCAAGCTGGCTGGGGGTAAACTGCCCATGAACTGGCAGGGGTGTGGGAGCCTGGCGAGCTGACTGAGGCAAGGACGCTTGTCGATCCCGCTGCGGCGAGGGAGCCCAAAGATCCGGTGGAGCATGACGTAGGATGGAAACCTGCCGAGCCAACCAGGGTGTGGAAACCCCTCGAGCCAGCCAGGGCGTGGAAACCTCTCGAGCCAGCCAGGGCGTGGAAACCTCTCGAGCCAGCCAGGGCGTGGAAACCTGCCGAGCCAACCAGGGCGTGGAAACCCCTCGAGCCAGCCAGGGCGTGGAAACCCCTCGAGCCAGCCAGGGCGTGGAAACCCCTCGAGCCAGCCAGGGCGTGGAAACCCCTCGAGCCAGCCAGGGCGTGGAAACCCCTCGAGCCAGCCAGGGCGTGGAAACCCCTCGAGCCAGCCAGGGCGTGGAAACCCCTCGAGCCAGCCAGGGCGTGGAAACCCCTCGAGCCAGCCAGGGCGTGGAAACCCCTCGAGCCAGCCAGGGCGTGAAACCCCTCGAGCCAGCCAGGGCGTGGAAACCTCTCGAGCCAGCCAGGGCGTGGAAACCTCTCGAGCCAGCTAGGGCATGGAAACCCGACGAGCCAGCTAGGGCGTGGAAACCCGACGAGCTGGCCAGGCACCCCCGGTTCCATCGGCAGCGACCCAGGGCCGACGTCACCACCAACCGGAACGCCAGTACTCCCCGATGCTTTGTGTAATGGCTTCTGCATTCTGTCACAAGGATGACGCTGGAGAGGTGTACGCGGAGTCAAACATTTAATATGGAACGGACATGGAACGGTGTCAGCACACAGGTAATACAGACAAATAACAATCAATGCAGCAGTGGGGAACAGAGCAGGGAACTGACACATATAGGAGAGGTAATAAACAGGTGATTGAGTCCAGGTGAGTTCAATATCGCTGACGTGAGTGACGAGGGAAGGCAGGTGTGTGTAATGATGATGGCAGGAGTGCGTGATGCAGGGCAGCCTGGAGCCCTCGAGCGCCAGGGGGGAAGAGTGGGAGCAGGCGTGACAACACACACACATCTAAGGTTGCACACCGTGGCTGTACGCCAAGCCGCCAAGCTCAGACCAGCCTGATATCACAGACTCACAGCACTATCATTTTAGGTCTGAGAATAGATGCATATTCAAATACTTAATTTCCATTCTAATTATGTATGCGCTCTGAAACCAAACAGCATTTGCATAATAATTAACGGTGTTGCCATACACTTAATTGGCTCTGTCAAAGAGAATGAGGAGACGAGAGATAACGATAGGCAATAAACATGGTGGCGGTGAGCACATAACAGGACATAAAAGTTCATGAGAAATGCCTCGTGGCTGTTCTTGTCCTCACCAATGTCCCTACACCCGAATAGCAACACATTTAAACACATTATAGCCTTGTCCTTATCTCCTCCTGATTTGTAACATAAATACCATGACCATATTTGGAAAACTTGCTGAGATTGAGTCCGTCCTATATGGTCACCATACAGGCAATAACAAAGGGCTTTTCTTACAATGCATACTATCTTGCTCCGATCATGCAAATTGTTCGGAGCATGAGTACAAATAAAAAAGTGAGAGAAAATTAACTCAGAATGTAATGGTTTTCGTCCTCCTCTTCTGAGGAGGAGTAGGAAGGTTCGGACCAATGCGCAGCGTGGTACGTAGGCAGGGTAGCCTAGTGGTTAGAGCGTTGGACTAGTAACCGGAAGGTTGCGAGTTCAAACCCCTGAGCTGACAAGGTACTGTCATTCTGCCCCTGAACAGGCAGTTAACCCACTGTTCCTAGGCTGTCATTGAAAATAAGAATTTGTTCTTAACTGACTTGCCTGGTTAAATAAGGGTAAAATAAAAAAACTGTTCATAATACAATTTTTATGAAATATAACTGACACAGAAAACAAAAGAATAAGAGAATAAATGGAAACCGCCACAGTCACGTATGGAGCAAACACTGACGTGGAAAATAATCACCCACAACCAACATGGGGAAAACAGGCCACCTAAGTATGATTCTCAATCAGAGACAACGATCGACAGCTGCCTCTGATTGAGAACCATACCAGGCCAAACACAGAAATACAACAAAGAAAAAGAACATAGACGACCCACCCCAACTCACACCCTGACCAAACTAACACAAAGACATAACAAAGGAACTAAGGTCAGAATGTGACACAGACTTGATGAATTGTTGCCCATTCACATCTCAACATTTTTATAAATACAAATTGTGTTCATTTTGGCATGTTTAACTGCCTAAAATATCCATTGTAGTGTGCATAGTTCGCAGGCCAACTGATGAAGAATTGGTAGCTGCTAGCTACCCACAAGAATTTGTAGCTAACGCTGGTCATCTACCTAGTATAACAACAATAGTTGTAGGCCTTTTTATACATATACAATTAGCTTAGCTAGATTAATACGATCCACATATAGCTAGTTGATAATTATGAAGTTAAAAGTTTGCGTTTGCTTTATGTAGTTATCTTGTTTCGTCTGTATTGGTCAAAGGTACTAGCATGAAGTGCTTCTCAAACATAAAATTGTATGCGTTCTCCACACTCTCGTCCTTCTCGAAGAATAAACTCTGAGCATTAGAGTGTGGAGCACAGTAGTATGCATATTGAGAAACACCCAGTGTGTGTCATTGCTATGAGTTGAATGCATAGGTTTTGTTTAAGCTAAGTAAGTGTCCAGTACCAGGGCCCATTTAAACTGAATTTAAATCTTAGATAAATACTTAATCATTGTTTTTCCTTGTTGGACCTGTGTCTACAATGTATCCAATTGCAGTTTGTGTGGTTGTTGTTTTAGTTTTTCTGTAACTTTGTTGCAAAGTCCATTTGGTGCAGTGATATAGAACAACTATACGGCACATATTGTTGGAACTACTTCCAACAGTCTGGTTATCTTAAATCAATGCACACTGCCAATCAGAACTGAGTATTCAACTATGGCATGGTATAATGTTTCCTATGTACATGATTATTTCACACACACAGGCACAGACACACGCATACACATACACATGCTAACACAAGCACTCTACACACACGACACGTACACATAGATTGAGTATTGTAGATGTATGTGGAAGAAGAGTAGTGGCCTGAGGGAACACACTTAATGTGTTGTGAAAAGTGTTATGAAATGTAATGTCATGTAATATTTTAAATTCTACGTAGCTGCCTTAATGTTGCCCTGGCAACTGCTAATACGGATCCTTAATAAATGCAAAATGTCCAATATATTGACTTTGGCCAACAGTGGCCCCTAGATGCATGAATCCTCTGTCCAGTACAATTAGATCACTTTGTAGAATGAACGTTATTAAAACTCTTCAGCTAAATCAAGGATGCCCATTAATCACATGAAACACTGAGTAATAGAATGGATTTATTATCCTAATATTGTCTCATGGCGGTCTGGGCGTTGTGTGGCTGTTAAAAAAGACATCATTGATTTGATACCTATTGTACCTTCAGGAGGGACAAAATTACGTATTGCTACAGTCACTGTAACACAAAGGAATAGAGAAGTGTGTTTGTGTATAATGGACTCAGGAGAGTAAACATTGTGAGGGAGCTGTTATGGATTGGCACTGTTTAAAGAACATAAGCCAACAGCCCTGGAGCAATCTCTGCACTCCCTAACAAGAGGAATTTGTGAGTCAGAAAAAAAGGATCTGGGACCTGGCTACTTTGCCTTCAGTGCAGTAGAGAAATGAGCAGCTGTTTTGGGGACAGTACATTTGTTGAGACAAGCCGACGTCCACTGAGGCCCTATTAGGCTTGTCAGTGTTCCACTGTGTGCCACTGTGGCCATGGGCAGGCTGGCACCAATTCTACATTAACAAGTGAGGTGACAGGAGGAATTGGAACAGTGGTGCTCGATGCAGCCAATCACTTGACTGTGATTGGCTGCATCGGAAAAGACACCCTATTGCCTCATGGTCAGATAGTGTCGTTTGAGAAGCAGTGTTCTCACAAGGCATTACAGTAGCACAGGAAACTTGTAGGAAACAGAGATGATTTTGGTTAGATGATATGACTGTAATCTATCCTGGGTTAAGTCTATGATAGAGGTCAGTATGATGTTGTGATGAACATATACAGTCCATCAGAATGTGCTTAACATGAAGGCTTGGTCATGCTAACTTCTTTCCATCTTCTTTTACCATTTAGGTAAAACCAGTACATCATGATATCCCCATTGCACATAAAACTATAATAATCCATAATTCAAACACCAGAGAGAGAGAAGTATTAACACTTCTGTTTTTTCTTTCTACCTGGTAGTTATTAATTGCACTCACCTGGTGTCCCAGGTGTGAATTAGTCCCTTAGAAGGAGAGGATAAAAAACAGAAGTGTTTCGGCCCTCCAGGACCAATATTGAACAGCCTGGGCATGATTATCTTTACTCCCTATTAATAAATGACAGTAGTGTACAGTGTCCATATTAGGGCAGCCTCGGTGTATGCTTTAGACCTTCCTTCATAATGAACTTCAACCTTTCTTTGTCATCTGCTCCTCATCCTCAGAACTACATACCCAGCCCCCTCACTTGCCGATTTCAGGAGCATATCATCTTTTGATCTAGTTGTCAAACAATTAGCACACTCTATACCCGTATCAATGTGTAATTAATTGGGAATTAGCAAGATTATTTAATTGGTTGCCACAGGCATGGTGATTCTGGGGTACATGGAATTAGCTAAAGCTAGTTAGCATTCATATTCAGTCAAACAGTCAGTCAAACAGTCAGTCAATCAGCTAGACAGTAAGTTTGTCAGTCAAATAGTCAGATAGTCAGTCAGATAGTCAGTCAGATAGGCATATCACATAGTCAGTCAGTTAAATAGTAAGTTGGTAAGTCAGAAAGTCTCTCAGTCCTCAGATAGTCAGTCAGTCACTCAGATAGTCAGTCAGTCAATCAGAAATTCAGTCAGTCAGTCAGATAGTCAGGCAGAATGTCAGTCATTTAAGTAGTCAGTCAGATAGTCAGTCAGTCAGATAGTCAGCCATATAGTCAGCCAGTCAGTCAGTCAGTCAGTCATATAGTCAGTCAGTCAGTCACATAGTCAGTCAATCATATAGTCATATAGATAGGCAGTCAGTCAAATAGTCAGCCAGTCAAATACTCAGTCAGATAGTCAGTCAGTCAAATAGTCAGTCATATAGTCAGATAGTCAGTCATATAGTCAGTCATATAGTCAATCATATAGTCAGATAGATAGTCAGTCAGTCATATATCAGTCATATAGTCAGTCATATAGTCAGATACAGTCAGTCAGTCAGACAGTCATATAGTCAGTCATATAGTCAGTCATAATCAGTCAGAGACAGTAGTCAGTCAGTCAGATAGTCAGTCAGTCACAGTCAAATAGTCAGTCATATAGTCAGTCAGTCACATAGTCAGTCAATCATATAGTCATATAGATAGGCAGTCAGTCAAATAGTCAGCCAGTCAAATACTCAGTCAGATAGTCAGTCAGTCAAATAGTCAGTCAGTCAGTTAGTCAGTCAAATAGTCAGCCAGTCAAATAGTCAGCCATTCAGTCAGTCAGTCAGTCAGTCAGAGAGTCAGTCAGTCAGATAGTCAGTCAGTTATACAGTCAGTCAGTCAGAATGTCAGTCAGATAATCAGTCAGATAGTCAGTCAGTCAGTCAGATAGTCAGACAGTCAAATAGTCAGTCAGAGAGTCAGTCAGTCAGATAGTCAGTCATTCAGTCAGTCAGTCAAATAGTCAGTCATTCAGTCAGATAGTCAGTCAGTCAGATAGTCAGTCATTCAGTCAGATAGTCAGTCAGATAGTCAGTCAGTCAGATAGTCAGTCAGTCAGATAGTCAGTCAGTCAGATAGTCAGTCAGATAATCAGTCAGTCAGATAGTCAGTCAGTCAGATAGTCAGTCATTCAGTCAGTCAGTCAGTAGGTCAGTCAGTGATATTCTATGTCATGACTAGTCTGTCAGGCAGATAGTCAGTCAGTCAAATAGCCAGTCAGTCAACTTGTGGGACGGCAGGTCGCCTAGTGGTTAGAGCGTTGGACTAGTAATCGGAAGGTTGCAAGATCAAATCCCTGAGCTGACTAGGTAAAACATCTGCCGTTCTGCCCCTGAACAAGGCAGTTAACCCACTGTTCCTAGGCTCTCATTGAAAATAAGAATTTGTTCTTAACTGACTGTCATGCCCAGACTGTATTCTGTGATGGTGTGTTATCTAGGTGAATTTGTATTTCTATGTTGGCCTGATATGGTTCCCAATCAGTTCCTCATCCTTACGACGAATGTGACACTGACTTGCCTAGTTAAATAAAGGTAAAAAAAAAAATGTTTAAAGTCAGTATGTTAAATAGTCGGTCAGATAGTAAGTCAGAAAGTCAGTCAGTTAAATATTAAGTTGGTAAGTCAGTTAGTCTCTCAGTCACTCAGATAGTCAGTCAAATAGTCAGTATGTTAAATAGTCGGTCAGTGAGTCAGAAAGTCGGTGAGTTAAATATTAAATTGGTATGTCAGATTGACTAACTAACGGCCAGTCAGTCTGTTACGGTTTTCTTGCGGTGAAGGAGAGTTGGACCAAAATGCAGCGTGGTAATTTTCATACATGTTTAATGACGACGAAAAACGAACAATACAAAAACAACAAACGTAACGTGAACACCTATACAGCCTATCTGGTGACAACTAACACAGAGACAGGAACAATCACCCACAAAACACTCAAAGAATATGGCTGCCTAAATATGGTTCCCAATCAGAGACAACGATAATCACCTGCCTCTGATTGAGAACCACTTCAGGCAACCATAGACTTTTCTAGATAACCCTACTAAGCCACAATCCCAATACCTACTAAAACCCCAAGACAAAACACACCACATAATAAACCCATGTCACACCCTGGCCTGACCAAAATAATAAAGAAAACACAAAATACTAAGACCAGGGCGTGACACAGTCAGATAGTCAGTCAGATAGTCAGTCAGTCAGAGAGTCTGTCAGTAAGTCAGATAGGCAGTCAGATAGATAGTCAAATAGTCAGTCAGAGAGTCAGTCAGATAGTCAGTCAGATAGTCAGTCAGTCAGAGAGTCTGTCAGTAAGTCAGATAGTCAGTCAGTCAGATAGTCAGTCAGTCAGAGAGTCTGTCAGTAAGTCAGATAGGCAGTCAGATAGATAGTCAAATAGTCAGTCAGAGAGTCCGTCAGTGATATTCTATATGTCATGACTGTCCTATGAGGATCGGAATGGGTCAGATTAGCTCGGCAATCCAATACAGTAACCAGACCCTCTGTCACCCACAGAAGAGGGGAGGAGGGAGCTGCTGCCGGGTTGACAGCTCATGCCCTGCTGTAAATTAAAGGAGAAGAACACTTTCTCTCCCCCTCCAGTATTATCCAAAGGAATGTACTTTGTTGGCAGACTTTTCCTGCCGAAACTCTAACACTTTCAAAAAGTGAATACTGGAGTAATATTTCTAACATAAGAATGTGGGGAATAGTCAGTGGTGAGCTAAAGAAAACTAATGTCATATTGGTTTTTATTTTGTGATGTCTTTAAAATTGTTAAAAAGGAAATACTGTAACTTGAAAAGTGTATATACACTACATGTACGAAGTCTCCGTCCTTAACGTTGTATATGAAATATGAAAAAACAATAAACATATTTTTGATAAGATAGGAATGTGATTTTAGGAGCCACAATAGAATTTGTCTCCTGTAAACTTTGCATAGTAAGTAGCAACTCCCCGAGTGAGGTCTGAGAGTGTCAGACTGACGGAACCGTCCATTTCGAACCAGAGTGCATATAAGGATTAGCAGCAGCGCATGTAAAGTGGTTTGAACCCTAAATACCAACACGAGGTGTAGAAGACAGCTCACCTCTCGGACAATCACTGGTACAGCTGATTAGCTGTCCTAAGAAAAGTATCTAGAAAAGTGCATTTAAGTGGGACCATTCTCTACTCTTCAAACCAACATATTCTACTACTCTCATTACCACTGAGAACCATCTACACAGCTGGCTAGCATATCTTCAAGTAAGCTTCAGGAGTGAATGGAAAGTAGAAAAAACTCTGTAGTTCTGTTCAGGACTACTGGACAAGTCAACAGGCAGAGGAGAGAAACAATAGAAAAGACAGGTGAACAACCCCTTTTGGACAATAAGAGCCTTACAAGCTCGCCCGCGAAAAGGGCCAACAGCGAACCAAGGCATTGACACATAAATACATTCATGATTTCTTACTCCAAACGGGCGGCTGTTCGTGTGCAAAGTATATGATTACTGTGGGAATAGTTTATAAAATGTGTCAACGATAAGTGTCTCTTTCTCTCTGACTCCCTCTCCATGTCATAGTGTAAAAAGCCACCAGAAGCAGGAGGGTACAACTGTTCAGAATGATGATATGATAAGAGGTTATGATTAATATGTTGACTGTTTTATGGATGTGATAGGTAAAGACCTTTAGAGTTTAATTCGGGAGATGGTAACTCTTTAAACAACCGCTCTCGTGGTGCCCCAAATCCTAATGTGTTAATTGTTACCTGATTAATATAATCGGGTAACAATTAAACATAGTTAGTTGTTTGGATAAATAACAGTCATCATATTAAATGATAGTAAAGTCACAACATGTATAAAGAAAATGGTATATGAGAGTATAATGGGACCATAGACACTTAATGCCACTCAAAGTCACTTAAATGTCAATGCCACTTCACTGATGACATGTGTGAGCTGCTGTCATAACTCTTTGTGTCAGAGAGGTGTTGCTCTGTCTCTCATGGGTCTGTGGAGACCTGATGTGACACAGTGGTCAGGCTGACAGACAGACAGGGAGACAGACAGGCAGACAAGCAGACAGGCAGACAGAGAGATAGACACACAGATATGCAGACAAAGTGTTGTCATTCTACTTCCTACAAGTTTCAGTCAGTGCCCACAGGCATAATCCACAATTTGTCATGTCTCTCACGCAACAATATCTTTAACACTAAATGCTATAGCAATCAAGCCCTTTTTACATTAGCAGTGTGACAAGTGCTTTACAGATACCCAATCATTGCTATTGTCAGCCAATCAGACACTGTTTTACCTCTCAAAGCTCCAATGGACTTAAATTGTTTCAAATTACAGGGGTGTGGTGAACTGTGAAACTATGAAAGGTTGGAACAGACAACTTTAACTTGTTATCATTAATAACTGCATTGTCAGACAGCGTCCATTCCATCAACTTTATCACACTGCGATTTGACAGGATAGAATAGCGGATACAGAAAACATTTAGACCGTGAAAGTACTTTGAGTTTCTCTTCTTCCTCTTCTCCAGTGGACTGAATCCTAAATAACCTCTGTGGCTGAAAATCCCTGGAGCTCAGGATAAGGACTCTGCACTCTGTTAAAGAGGAAATAAGGGTTTACTGTTGGAGGAAAATGACTATTTCTTCTTAAGGTTGCCATTGACCAGCATCTTAATCAGTCTGTCTGTCTGCTTGTGCCCTGAAAAGCCAAGTAGAGCACCGTGTAGAGAGGTTTGAGTTTTCAACGGTCAAATGTATAATACTGTCATATTGAAGAAACCTATAGTCACAAAAACACAATAGAAATGTCAGCACCTTTTGGCCGTTGTGGCGGTGGATTTTAACAGGCTGTTTTCACAGCAAACAATTATGACACATGAAGTGACACCTGAAGAGGGCTTTTGGGACTTTTTGGAGTGCAGACCCGGAGTTCTGCTTGACTACACTACACCAGATTCAAGACAACAGAAGACGGGAGAGGGCAAGAGCACTGGTACAGAGAGAGGCAGGCAGGTAATAACAACTTGCAGTATGGGAATGAGATTTCCCCTAAACCACAACCCACGGTGCCAGGCACATAGTGCTACAGGGTAGCACCATTCAGTAGTAAAAACATGACTGATTTATAAGGCAAATTTAAAATAGGGTATTTCACCACAACCCACAATGTAACATTACGTATTACAGGTGCATGGAGGAAACCCATGTCGCACCAAATCATGTTTTATTATAGCTGCACTGAGGAACACCATTAAGGAACATTGTTAGCATCAACAGAATCCATGTGCATGGTTTCCGCTAGCAGCGAGCGGATAGCTGACATGAGAATCTTACTCTGCCGTTTCGGTGCTGTTGACTATGTGATTGTCAATTTATCAAGGGGTGGATATAATCAATACCATTATTGATTTTAATTAGGAGCAGGATGAGAGGGTAGTTGATTATCACACCTCTGCAATCAGGCTGTTATTGGATGCCTGTCCTCTAAACCTCCCCTTTATTGTCCTATCCCACTCTAATCAATGACAGCTGGAAAGAAAATATCAACACAGAGACGGGTCGTCTTAATTGGCTAAAACAGGATATCAGAACAGCTGGATAGAAATGATCAACGCAGAAACTTGTCCTGATTGGCTAAAACAGGATATCAGAACAGCTGGATAGAAATGATCAACGCAGAAACTTGTCTTGATTGGCTAAAACAGGATATCAGAACAGCTGGATAGAAATGATCAACGCAGAAACTTGTCTTGATTGGCTAAAACAGGATATCAGAACAGCTGGATAGAAATGATCAACGCAGAAACTTGTCCTGATTGGCTAAAACAGGATATCAGAACAGCTGGATAGAAATGATCAACGCAGAAACTTGTCCTGATTGGCTAAAACAGGATATCAGAACAGCTGGATAGAAATGATCAACGCAGAAACTTGTCCTGATTGGCTAAAACAGGATATCAGAACAGCTGGATAGAAATGATCAACGCAGAAACTTGTCCTGATTGGCTAAAACAGGATATCAGAACAGCTGGATAGAAATGATCAACGCAGAAACTTGTCCTGATTGGCTAAAACAGGATATCAGAACAGCTGGATAGAAATGATCAACGCAGAAACTTGTCCTGATTGGCTAAAACAGGATATCAATACAGCCGACAGTAAATAATCAAAGTAAATAAAAATCAAAGATGAACTTGGCACACTGCAGTGTATTAGCGCTGGTTTTAAAACAATACTAACAGGAGATTATACGCACCTGCGTGCTAAAATAATTTAAATAAAAAAACAAAGGTATGAGTAGATTGGGTGAATTCTTGTTGTTAACGTGCTAATGCCGGACAGCTGTATCTATGTTCTCTATTCCAGCCCCCAGTTAAATAACGATCTATAGGAGCTTTTCAAGGTCAATTACTTCCATTAAAAAAATAGACTTGATATCCGCACCTCAGTGGAAATTTGAACAATAATAAAAATCCCCATTAAAATCTGTAGGTTTATGCCAGAGATATCTGTTTTTGCTTGGAATGAGTCTCAATCCACCGCATCTGCCAATATTGCCCTTCGGCGTCCGCGGTTAAAGGTTGCAGAGCTAGAGCTGTGTTTGTCAGACCATGAGACATCCCAAAAATCTGTCTTCTCATGAAAACGTATGTAGTGTCTGAACAAACTATTATGACCCCTCTATGGAAAGACCAGACTCTCACGAACATAATGGTCTTCTTTGTTTTGCTCTATGACCCCTACAAGCGTCTGAAGTCGGTACAGGTGATCTGACAACTTCTGTCTGTTTATCCATGTATAAAGCTGTTGTTCAATGTGTTTCTATGGGCTAATAGCAGTAAGCCCAAGTTCAATGTTTCATCTAATATTTTGTTAATACCTGAAGGGGTCCTAAAATTCAAAATCAAATAGCTAAATGATTCTTGGTATGACCATCTTAAAACAATTCCATATGTTAGCTTAGTAGAACCCCCCGGGCATCTCCAATCTTTTCTAGCATGAGAGCTACTTTTTTTAAAAATTAAACATATCACAAGCTACTCATTTTTTTCTAGCTTTCAAATAGCCACATTTTTCTCTTCTCCTCTCCCCTGCAACTCCATGCGAGAAACTGGCAAGAAACTGAAGATCTCGTACAACGCTGTGTACTACTCCCTTCACAGAACAGCGCAAACTGACTCGAAAGAGGAGTGGGAGGCCCCGGTGCACAACTGAGCAAGAGGACAAGTACATTAGAGTGTCTAGTTTGAGAAACAGATGCCTCACAAGTCCTCAATTGGCAGCTTCATTAAATAGTACCCGTAAAACACCAGTCTCAATGTCAACAGTGAAGAGGCGAATCCAAGATGCTGGCCTTCTAGGCAGAGTTGCAAAGAAAAGCCATATCTCCGACTGGCCAATACATAGAAAAGATTAAGATGGGCAAAAGAACACAGACACTGGACAGAGGAAGATTGGAAGGATTATCGACACACAAATCTAAGTTTGAGGTGTTCGGATCACAAATAAGAACATTTGTGAGACCCAGAAGAAATGAAAAGACGATGGAGGAGTGCTTGATGCCATCTGTCAAGCATGGTGGAGGCAATGTGATGGTCTGGGGGTGCTTTGTTGATGGTAAAGTGGGATATTTGTACAGGGTTAAAGGGATCTTGAAGGAGGAAGGCTATCACTCCATTTTGCAACGCCATGCCATAACCTGTGGACGGCGCTTAATTGGAGAAGATTTCCTCCTACAACAGGACAATGACCCAAAGCACAGCTCCAAACAATGCAATAACTATTTAGAGAAGAAGCAGTCAGCTGGTATTCTGTCTATAATGGAGTGGCCAGCACAGTCACCAGATCTCAATCCTTTTGAGCTGCTGTGGGAGCAGTTTGACCCTATGGTAGGTAAGAAGTGCCCATCAAGCCAATCCAATTTGTGGGAGGTGCTTCAGGAAGCATGTGGTGAAATCTCTTCAGATTACCTCAATATATTGACAACTAGAATGCCAACGGTCTGCAATTCTGTAATTGCTGCAAATGGAGGATTCTTTGACGAAAGCAAAGTTTGAAGGACATAATTATCATTTCCATTAAAAATATGTATGTATAACCTTGACAATATATCCTATTAATTTTGCAACTCATTTAATGTGTTTTCATGGAAAACAAGGACATTTCTAAGTGACCCCAAACTTTTGAACGGTATTGTACCTGGTAAAATATTGGTGAATAAACAACTTTAAGGGGTATTTTTATTTTTTTGTTATGTTTTATATTCCCCCCCAAAAGTACAATTGTTCATAGAGAAACAACAACATTGGATGTCGATATCAATGATTAAATCACATCAGAAGACAATTTTTTGTTGGTCTCGAAGAAAACTAAAACATTCAGATTTTTGTTGTGTAATTCCCCTTTAACTGCGCTTTAATTGCACATCTAGCAAGTGAGGAATGTGCTGTCTAATGTGCCATGTAGCGAGTGAGGAATGTGCTGTCTAATGTGCCATCTAGCGTGTGAGGAATGTGCTGTCTAATGTGCCATGTAGCGAGTGAGGAATGTGCTGTCTAATGTGCCATCTAGCGTGTGAGGAATGTGCTGTCTAATGTGCCATGTAGCAAGTGAGGAATGTGCTGTCTAATGTGCCATGTAGCGAGTGAGGAATGTGCTGTCTAATGTGCCATCTAGTGATGATTCTGTACTGCTGTTGCTCATTTTAAGGCAAAGTTGTCAAATAACAAATAATAGATACAAATGATATACTTACTCATGATATACTTCTGCCAGGTAAGCCTACTTTATTAACATTTAATTTAGAAGGTTTTGGAGAAAGTGTTTCTGTCAAAGACAATTATCAAATGAACTGGCTACTAGTGTTGGGAATTCCGAGTCTTTTCTGTGAGCCGGATCATTTTGCTCCGTTCACCTAAAAGAGCTGTTCATTTGGCTCCGTTCACCTAAAAGAGCCGTTCATTTGGCTCCGTTCACCTAAAAGAGCTGTTCATTTGGCTCCGTTCACCTAAAAGAGCTGTTCATTTGGCTCCGTTCACCTAAAAGAGCTGTTAATTTGGCTCCGTTCACCTAAAAGAGCTGTTCATTTGGCTTCGTTCACCTAAAAGAGCTGTTAATTTGGCTCCGTTCACCTAAAAGAGCTGTTCATTTGGCTCCGTTCATAAAAGAGCTTTTGTTAATTTGGCTCCATTCACCTAAAAGAGCTGTCCATTTGGTTCCATTCCGAGCTCCACCTAAAAAGAGCTGTTCATTTGGCTCCGTTCACCTTAAAAGAGCTGTTCATTTGGCTCCGTTCACCTAAAAGAGCTGTTCATTTGGCTCCGTTCACCTAAAAGAGCTGTTCATTTGGCTCTGTTCACCTAAAAGAGCTGTTCATTTGGCTCCGTTCACCTAAAAGAGCTGTTCATTTGGCTCCGTTCACCTAAAAGAGCTGTTCATTTGGCTCCGTTCACCTAAAAGAGCTGTTCATTTGGCTCCGTTCACCTAAAAGAGCTGTTCATTTGGCTCCGTTCACCTAAAAGAGCTGTTCATTTGGCTCCGTTCACCTAAAAGAGCTGTTCATTTGGCTCCGTTCACCTAAAAGAGCTGTTCATTTGGCTCCGTTCACCTAAAAGAGCTGTTCATTTGGCTCCGTTCACCTAAAAGAGCTGTTCATTTGGCTCCGTTCACCTAAAAGAGCTGTTCATTTGGCTCCGTTCACCTAAAAGAGCTGTTCATTTGGCTCCGTTCACCTAAAAGAACTGTCCATTTGGCCCTCAAACAGCTCTTCCTTCATTAATGCTTAGAAGTGGACCTAAAACCTTATAATATGGGTACTTCCCTAATTTAAAGCTTAACACTTTGCCTACCATTATGTCAGATCGTGAAATGTGAGTCCAAATACTGTTTTACTTAACCAAATTATTAGATGGCTGCAAAATAAAATATTCTATCAAATCACACTGAAAAAATTAGCTGGACCAGCAAGAGGCTCTCTACTCCCTATATTGCTCCTGCACTGAGGAATTCTTCATCTTCAGAGAATGTTTTCAGAATTTATCTGCAGATAATCGATGTCTGGAGCTCAAAAAGCTATAGAAAAATCATGTAAATCAGGGCGCCAAATGAACGGCTCTTTCACATATGGACTCGCTTCCAGACAATTACCAAAAGACCTGTTCAAAAAGAGCTGTTCATTCACAATCAACACATCTCTACTGGGTACACATGGAGGGATAAAGCCCCGCACCACACAGACAGAAAGGGGACATTTTGCTCCGTTCACCTAAAAGAGCTGTTCATTCACAATCAACACATCTCTACTGGGTACACATGGAGTGATAAAGCCCCGCACCACACAGACAGAAAGGGGACATTTTGCTCCGTTCACCTAAAAGAGCTGTTCATTCACAATCAACACATCTCTACTGGGTACACATGGAGGGATAAAGCCCCGCACCACACAGACAGAAAGGGGACATTTTGCTCCGTTCACCTAAAAGAGCTGTTCATTCACAATCAACACATCTCTACTGGGTACACATGGAGGGATAAAGCCCCGCACCACACAGACAGAAAGGGGACATTTTGCTCCGTTCACCTAAAAGAGCTGTTCATTCACAATCAACACATCTCTACTGGGTACACATGGAGTGATAAAGCCCCGCACCACACAGACAGAAAGGGGACATTTTGCTCCGTTCACCTAAAAGAGCTGTTCATTCACAATCAACACATCTCTACTGGGTACACATGGAGGGATAAAGCCCCGCACCACACAGACAGAAAGGGGACATTTTGCTCCGTTCACCTAAAAGAGCTGTTCATTCACAATCAACACATCTCTACTGGGTACACATGGAGGGATAAAGCCCCGCACCACACAGACAGAAAGGGGACATTTTGCTCCGTTCACCTAAAAGAGCTGTTCATTCACAATCAACACATCTCTACTGGGTACACATGGAGTGATAAAGCCCCGCACCACACAGACAGAAAGGGGACATTTTGCTGGACATGAATTGGCAGATGTTGTGTTAGGTTTGCCTTTTTAAGACAATAGTGGCTAACCAGGGATGGGATAATATGAATGTTGCCAATGTTAGACAGTAGCTGGGAGCTTGCAGTGTCTGATACTTGTGAGAATTGTTTATGACAGTTACCGATGGAAAATTGTATGTACTTTCAGAAGTGTGTGGTGAGCTACTCAAAGGTGTTCTGTGAGTTACTAGTAGCTCACAATCCACCTGTTGGAGATGACCTTCTATACAGTATATGCTCCCAACAATTGAATGGGTAAACCTAACTAATGTTTCAGTAATGCAGTGCCTTCTTCAGGTTTACTTCTTTTTGACAAGACAATGTCCCTTTTAGATCATTTTTTACAGTGCACAGTGAAAGACAAGCAAAAAAGTAAGTACATTCTGTATAATCCATAAAGGAAAACCAATATGCATGTTACTAATCAGCAAAAACTTGACATTTACTCAGGTGTGCATTCAAATATATTCGTCAACTACACCTTGAATACGGAAGTTTTAGTGACAGAGAAGCATTCTCTTTCTTTTGGGCAAGTTGACATATTTTAAGAACTTTGATTGGTAGGTGCGCTCCTACTATTAGTGAAAATAGAACTCTGTGTGTCATGCTGGTCAGCAGGTTGTGTTAGCAAAGTGGCTAAGCTAAGTGTGACATGTTTTCCTATGGGAAAAGCTACAAGCTACTATTCTTAAACCTGTTTTATTTATTTATTTTTTATTTCACCTTTATTTAACCAGGTAGGCTAGTTGAGAACAAGTTCTCATTTGCAACTGCGACCTGGCCAAGATAAAGCATAGCAGTGTGAACAGACAACACAGAGTTACACATGGAGTAAACAATTAGCAAGTCAATAACACAGTAGAAAAATGGGCAGTCTATATACAATGTGTGCAAAAGGCATGAGGAGGTAGGCGAATAATACAATTTTGCAGATTAACACTGGAGTGATAAATGATCAGATGGTCATGTACAGGTAGAGAGAGATATTGGTGTGCAAAAGAGCAGGAAAGTAAATAAATAAAAACAGTATAAAAACAGTATGGGAATGAGGTAGGTGAAAATGGGTGAGCTATTTACCTATAGACTATGTACAGCTGCAGCGATCGGTTAGCTGCTCGGATAGCTGATGTTTGAAGTTGGTGAGGGAGATAAAAGTCTCCAACTTCAGCGATTTTTGCAATTCGTTCCAGTCACAGGCAGCAGAGTACTGGAACGAAAGGCGGCCAAATGAGGTGTTGGCTTTAGGGATGATCAGTGAGATACACCTGCTGGAGCGCGTGCTACGGATGGGTGTTGCCATCGTGACCAGTGAACTGAGATAAGGCGGAGCTTTACCTAGCATGGACTTGTAGATGACCTGGAGCCAGTGGGTCTGGCGACGAATATGTAGTGAGGGCCAGCCGACTAGAGCATACAAGTCGCAGTGGTGGGTGGTATAAGGTGCTTTAGTGACAAAACGGATGGCACTGTGATAGACTGCATCCAGTTTGCTGAGTAGAGTGTTGGAACCCATTTTGTAGATGACATCGCCGAAGTCGAGGATCGGTAGGATAGTCAGTTTTACTAGGGTAAGCTTTTGGAACAACTAGAGCGTTAACTCAGAGTTAGTTCGTAAGTATGAACCCATTCTGATTGGCTAAAATAGGGTGCCATTTCAGATGCAGCCAAGGTTTCAACACAGTGAATGTCAATGAACAATTTGAGTTACGCATACAGTTACAATCTGGCCCTTGGTTATCATTATGGATTATTTGACTAGCCAATATTCAGACTAATTATTCAGTCACTGATTCTTCCCTCCTGAGACCTGCCAAGTAACAACCTCCTAAAATACTTGTTTTTTGCCACTCACTCCTTACCCTGCTACCAAAACACTACCTCAATACAGATGTAGGATCTTAACCCTCCCGTGTTCCTGGGGTCAGGGTGACCCAGGTCCTGTGTGTGGAGGGCTCCCCGCTCTGTGCTCTGTGCTCTGAGCTCGTGGGTCAGAGCGACCCAGCCAGCCACTACACAGGTCCAGACCTGCCCCACTGTGTGCTAGAGAGCAGCCAAGTGTTATAGTTGTGCTCTGTGCTCTGTGCTCTGTGCTCACGGGTCAGAGCCAGCCACTACCTGCGATTCCAGGGCTCCCGCTCTGTGCTCTGTGCCTAGACATGCCCCGCTGTGTGCTAGAGAGCAGCCAAGTGTTATAGTGGCTCGGGTGGGGTGGGTCAACTGCACACGGCTAGACACACGCGCGCAGCGAGCCTCGTGCATTTTCAGCTCTTGGTCTCGTGTAAGCCGGTCGGCCACCCGGCCTTACGTAGAGAGGGTACTAATATTGTCAGCGGCACACACACCCCCTCCACACACACACACACACACACACACAAAGTGACCGGCGCCCGACCCGTGCCAAGTGCGCTCTTCTCCGCCACTCAATGGACCCGATCAGTGGACCCGAGCGGCCATGGCTGTGCGTTTTACAGCCACGCAGGTTCTAGAACAGATCTTGACATCGAGCCCACCTTCCATCTGTTTTTCACACCGGCGATAGAAAGGATCATTGTGAAAATGACGAACCTGCATGAGGCCAGAAAATACGGCGACGGCTGGCGACCCATGGACCTGCGCGCCTACGTAGGGCTGCTGATCCTAGTGGGCGTCTACAGGTCCCGAGGCGAGGCCGCGGCAAGCCTGTGGGACACCGAGAGCGGCAGGACCGTGTTCCGAGCCACCATGCCGCTCAAGGTCTTTCACAGGTACTCGAGGCTGCTGCGATTCGATGACCGCCAGTCGAGACCCGCCAGGCTCGCCACGGACAAACTCGCAGCCATACGGGAGGTCTGGGACCTGTGGGAGGCGCGTCTGCCGGTCCTCTACAACCCGGGGCCTGACGTGACGGTGGACGAGCAACTGGTCCCATTCAGAGGTACTGTGTGTGTGTGTGTGTGTGTGTGTGTGTGCACGTGTATATTTCTATAGAGCGGTAGTAGCTGTAGCATCTGTAGCAGTGGTACCAGCCGCTGTGGCATCACTATCAGCACTAGCAGCGTGTGTAACACAAAAGGCTGTTGGCCCCAATGAGACAGTAACGAGGCTAATCTCTTCTCCCCTTTCCAAAAGGCCGCTGTCCTTTCCGTCAGTACATCCCCAGCAAGCCGGCGAAATACGGCATCAAGTTGTGGGTGGCCTTGCGACGCCAAGTCCAGCTACGCTTGGAAGATGCAAGTGTACACCGGCAAGGCGGCCAGCGGAGGCCCCGAGAAGAACCAGGGGATGCGCGTCGTCCTCGATCTGACAACAGGGCTGAGCGGTCGCAACTTCACCTGTGACAACTTCTTCACCTCCTACGAACTGGGCCAGCGGCTCCTCGAGAGGAACCTCACCATGGTGGGCACGGTGAGAAAGAACAAGGCCGAGCTACCTCCCGCGCTGCTCGAGTCCAAGGGCAGACAGGTCCCGTCCTCCAGGTTTGCCTTCATGCCCACCGCCACTCTAGTGTCCTACCTCGCAAAGCAAAACAAGAACGTGCTTCTTTTGATGACGCTGCACACAGAGGGCGACATTAGCGATGACCGCGTCAGGAAGCCGGCCGTCCTCCTACAACGCCTTTGTCATATGGCGAGAGATCAAGCCTGACTGGATGCCTCGCATGCGGAACAAGCGCAGGGTGTTCCTCGGGCAGCTGGGAAAGGCACTTGTGATGCCGCTGATCCAAAGAAGGCAGCATCTCCCCCGCACCGAAGTGGCATCAGCACTTGTCAAAGTCCTACAGAGTGCTACGGCGGCTCGTGATCAACAGCGCGAGGAGGCCGCCGCTGGCACCACCGCTGCCCCGCTCGCTGCCCCGGCCACCGGGGCAAGTAAGAGGAAGAGGTGTCAGCTCTGCTCACCCAAGAAGGACTCCAAGACACACACGGTGTGCCGTAGGTGTAAGAAATAGATCTACAAAGGCTGTTCACACGCATACTGTCACACTTGCGCACATTGGGCCTTTAGCCAGGATGGGACAGGGTGACCCGGAGGACGCGGAGACTAGACACAATACGAGGACGACGGGAGGGTTAACTTGATCACCCTGTTGAAGGAGAACCTTCCAGGATAAAAAAAAACTGTATTTGAGGTTTAAAACGGCTTCTGAAGTTTGTCATTTTTACTTTGAAATTTACGGAAAATGGATCAACCCCACAAAAATGTCCATTCATTATAATCCACATAACAATTCACTTTTCCTGTTGATGCAGGATTATTTTCCTGCTGCAGCAAACTGGATCAAATGAATATCCTACCCAAATAATTGGTGCAGGTGCAGGTGTCGTCAGACCAGAAGAGACAATGATGGAAAGGAGTGTCAGAGAACAAAAGTTCACATTCTCCCTCCAGAGATATGAGAGAGGGCCAAGGAGCCATGTCATCTGACCCAAAAGACAAGTTATTCTTTTAAGTAACTGTCCAGTAAAAATTGCACTTTTAAAAGTTCACAGAGAAAACCAGCACCAGGACATTCATACACCCAGCTCTTTGGACCTCTCTTTCTCCGATATCCTCCTTTAATTTCAGGTCCACATTTTTCTCTTGTTTTTTGATTGGGATTCATTGTACTGCAATCATGTGTATACCAAGTGGCGCAGTGGTCTAAGGCACTGCATCTCAGTGCTAGAGGCGTCACTACAGATCCTGGTTTGATTCCAGGCTGTGATTGGGAGTCTCATAGAGCAGCGCACAATTGGCCCAGCATCGTCCGGGTTAGGGTTTGGCCAGGGTAGGGCGTCATTGTAAATAATAATTTGTTCTTAACTGACTTGCCTAGTTAAATAAAGTTTTTATTTTGTGTTCTGTTAACTCATACCCAAATAATGTTGTTGAATCATGCTATACTTGTATTTGTGTACAAAGCATAAATGAGAGAAATAAACACTTTAAAAACCCCACCTCAAAATTGTATCTCAAACAGACCGTTTCAAAAATAATTGCTATTTTCTCATTGGGTATGATGTCATATGCTGAGGAGGATGAGCTGGCCAATTAGCAGTGTAGAGGAGGATCAGCTGGCCAATCAGGGGTCTACTTGCGTTAATATTGTTAATGACTGGTATACGCCCACGCTGTTCTGTTATTTATTTTATTTTATTAAATTTAACCTTTATTTAACTAGGCATGTCAGTTAAGATCAAAATCGTATTTACAATGACGGCCTACCAAAAGGCAAAAGACCTCCTGTGGGGACGGGGGCTGGGATATATAAATATACAACAAAACACACAACACAACAAGAGAAACAACACAAATAAAGACAGACCTAAGACAACAACATTGGGGAACACCCAGACCATTTCAACATAGAAAAGCTATTTTTAACATACTTAATTAATGAAAAAAATTGGAAGGAACACTATTTTATTCATATTGTAATATTTCAAAGAAATCTGGAAACTCTGGAGAGTTACTTTAAACCAAACTCTTTCTCTCTCTCTCTCTCTCTCTCTCTCTCTCTCTCTCTCTCTCTCTCTCTCTCTCTCTCTCTCTCTCTCTCTCTCGCTCTATCCCCCTAATTCAAAGGGCTTTATTGTCATGGGAAACATATGTTTATATGGCAAAGCAAATGAGATAAATAATAAACAAAAGTGAAATATATACTGTGGTCTAGTCTCCTCTCCCTCGGTCTCTCTCTCTTGGCAAACCACCTTCACTCTCTCCCACTCTGAAAATAAGTGTCACTTTTTGGGGGATATGGAATAAAGTGGGTATGAATTGTGTATTGTAAAAACAGGTGTCACACTCTGACCATAGTTTGCTTTGTATGTTTCTATGTTTTGGTTGGTCAGGGTGTGAGCTGAGTGGGCATTCTATGTTACATGTCTAGTTTGTCTAGTTCTATGTTTGGCCTGATATGGTTCTCAATCAGAGGCAGGTGTTAGTCATTGTCTCTGATTGGTAACCATATTTAGGTAGCCTGTTTGGTGTTGGGTTTTGTGGGTGATTGTTCCTGTCTCTGTGTTTGTACCAGATAGGACTGTGTAGGTTTTCGCAGTGTAGGTTTTTGTTAGTTATTTCATGTCTAGTTCCTTTATTAAAGAACATGAATAACCACCACGCTGCATTTTGGTCCGCTTCTCCTTCACCACAGGAAAACCCTTACAACAGGACTGTTATGAAATAATTAAATTAAATGCAATTCCTCTCCAAAGCAAATGCTGAAGTTAAAATATACTGATTCAAAAAGTAGCCAAATCTGAGTTTGACCATCACATCACATTAAATCTAGAATCGGCTTCCTATTTCGCAACAAAGCATCCTTCACTCATGCTGCCAAACGTACCCTCGTAAAACTGTCCATCCTGCCGATCCTCGACTTCGGTGATGTCATTTACAAAATATCTTCCAATACTCTACTCAGCAAACTGGGTGTAGTCTATCACAGTGCCATCCATTTTGTCACCAAAGCCAATACTACCCACCACTTCGACCTGTATGCTCTCGTTGGCTGGCCCTCACTACATATTTGTCGCCAAACCCACTGGCTCCAGGTCATCTTTAAGTCTTTGCTAGGGAAAGCCCCACCTTATCTCAGCTCACTGGTCACCATAGCAACACTTCCTTTGGCCGCCTTTCCTTCCATTTCTCTGCTGCCAATGACTGGAAAGAACTTCAAAAATCACTAAAGCTGGAGTCTTATATCTCCCTCTCTAACTTTAAGCATCAGCTGTCAGAGCAGCTTACCGATCACTGTACCTGTACACAGCCAATCTTTAAATAGCACACCCAACTACCTCATCCGCATATTATAACTTACATCATCATCTGCACATCTATCACTCCAGTGTTAATGCTAAAATGTAATTATTTCTCCTCTATTGCCTATTTATTGCCTACCTACCTACTCTTCTACATTTGCACACACTGTACATAGATTTTTCTATTGTGTTATTCACTGTACGTTTGTTTATGTGTAACTCTGTGTTGTTGTTTTTGTCGCACTGCTTTGCTTTATCTTGGCCAGGTCGGAGTTATAAATGAGAACTTGTTCTCAACTGGCCTACCTACCTTAAATAAAGGTGTTCTCAACTGGCCTACCTGGTTAAATAAAGGTGTTCTCAACTGGCCTACCTACCTTAAATAAAGGTGACATAAAATAAATAAATCAAATCCACAGTGTAGATCAAACATAGAGGACAAGGACGGGCAAAGACTAATCGTCATCCATTAGAGACATTTCTGCATCTGAAAAGGGCCCTGTAATGAATAGATGTCAAAGTGAGATTGTTTGTCCCAAACATTCAAGATTTCTCACGCTGCACGTTTAACATCCCTAGAGTCATTTTGTTTATGAAGAAAAACAGCTGAAATGTCAATATCTTTGACTTTTGTCATTTCAATTGAATTGTAATAATTGTATTTTTAAAGGTGTATAAAGCAACACGTTTTCAGATCTTAAGTTTCACCTCAACTTACAGTACACAATTGTGGTTCCACGATGGCTTGCCTGAAGAAGGCTATTTGTTGACTCGTAGTGACAGACTATCAGAGACTGACCTTTAAGTCCTATCATGGTGTGGGCCTGTAAAGACCAGCTATTACACTGTGCTCATAGTGGCATTTGAGTTATAAAGTGCCTGACACGTGACATTACATCAAAACGCTCAAGCAGGATCTAACATCAATTGAACCAATTGTATTCTCTTATCCCATTTATGAGTTTCTCTGTTAGGAGTTCAAAGGGTGTTGAAATTTGGATGGAGTCAGAGCAGCCCTCCTATAAACCAGGCATGGATAGCCAGGCATGAAATGGACGTTTATACAGTTTGAGTGATGGCTGGAATGAGGGCTGAAGATTAAACACTGACTTTGTGACTCTTTCTATGAGAGTGTGTCAGATATTTCTCTCCCAGGGTAATACAATAGATACAAAAGCAGATAACAGAAATGAAACAGTGAAGATAATCTTTGGATTAGCTGATTTGGAGTAGGCCTGAAGCCTTTATCTGACTTTATAGGCCTGAAGCCTTTATCTGACTTTATCTTCTTCATAATACTGTGGAAAGGAAAGGACTAATAGCTTCTAACTGGCAAACACTTTCCCCTCAATACTGTAAAAAGAAAAGACCTATAGCTGACATGCATTTTCTTTTTAATACTGTGGAAATAGTTCTTCCAGGATGGCGCAGTCTTTGTATTTTGTCCTGTCGTGTCCCTTGTATATATCGTTTTACATCTTTTTCTTCGCATATCTTTTAAAAATATTTTCCTAAACCTCAACTTCTAAATACTCTCCTGCAACCCGCCTCACCCAATGTGATGTGGATCTGCTTTTTTCTGAAGTATTTCTATTTACTTCGGATCTGGAATCCCTCAACTGAAGCAAGCCAGCTAACTACCTATCAGCTATCAGTCAGCAAACCATTTGTCAGCGATTGGATGCAGAGTGAAAGCGGAGTCAGGCGTCCTCACAGGTATTTATTTTATTTATTTTTTTATTTTTTTATTTTACCTTTATTTAACCAGGCAAGTCAGTTAAGAACACATTCTTATTTTCAATGACGGCCTGGGAACAGTGGGTTAACTGCCTGTTCAGGGGCAGAACGACAGATTTGTACCTTGTCAGCTCGGGGGTTTGAACTCGCAACCTTCCGGTTACTAGTCCAACGCTCTAACCACTAGGCTACGCTGCCGCCCCAGGTATGGAGTAATCCTACTGAGTTTACTCAAAGAATAAAGCAAAATTCCAAAATGGAACATACAACAAAACTCTAACACAAACACAACCACTAACGACATAAACAACCACGGACAGAACAGAAATGTATGTCAGATGGTTAAATAGGGAATGTAATGAGGAAATGTAAAACAGGTGTGTATGTAATCAGACAAAACAAAACAAAACAAAACAGAAAAATGGATCGGTAGTGACTAGACAGCCGGTGACGTCGACCGCCGAACACCACCCGAACAAGGAGAAGGGCCAACTTCGGCGGAAGTCGTGACACCATTGCTAGCGGTCATCAGCTAACCTTTAGCTCGGAAAGCCCAATTCTGGGCTACAATATCCGGACCCTGTTGCCTCGTCTCTCACTTCTCACACCACCTGAGAATGTCAACCCTGTTCCCTCATCTGTCACATCTCACACTGCCTGAGAAAATCAGCCCTGTTCCCTCATCTCTCGCCCTTCTCACGCCACCTGAGATTATCAAAACATTGTCACTAGTTGCCATGGTTTTGAAAGGATTATTTAATGGTTGTCAGTCTTAGAATAAAGGGTTCCAAAAAGGTTATTCGGCTGTCATCATAGGAGAACCCTTTTTGGTTCCAGGTAGAACCCCTTTGGGTTCCATGTAGAACCCTCTGTGGAAAGGGTTCTACATGGAACCCAAAAAGGATTATACCTGGAATCAAAAATGGTTCTTCAAAGGGTTCTCCTATGGGGACAGACGAAAAACTGTTTTAGGTTCTAGATAGCACTTTTTTTCTAAGAATGTACTATCGTGTTTCACTTTGACATGAATGTTGATACAGTATTCATACATGATTTTTGCAGATTTTCAGTATTTTCGCATGCTGAGTATGCTTGGTTTTGAAGCTCTTTGAATCTGCTGGGCTAGGGAGAAAGTGAGAGAGAGAGAGATGGCATAATGGGGAGAGGTTTGAGGCTCTGTGATATATGAGCCTTGTAATTAAATCAAAGCCATCGCCTAACACTTCACAGCCAGCGCCTCTTTTCTGCAAACACCCCCATTTGGGCTCTAAACCCAGCCTGTTTGCTGATTGGCTGATCAACAACCCCCTCCCTGTATTGATTGGTTTCAGATGTGGCTGTTGGTGTTCTAAAAACTATCAGCACAAATGTTTAGCGCAGATGTTTCATTTTCAATTCAGCCAATTTATTTGGGATATTCTGAGGAAGATTGACATAAGTGAGAAATAAAGTTCCATTGAGACCACAGGAGTTGGTGGCACCTTAATTGGAAAGGACAGGCTCAAAGTGATGGATGGAGTGGAATGAGTGGAATGGTATCAAATACATCAAACACATGTTTCCCATGCATTTGATGCCATCCCATTTGCTCCTGAGGAAGAAATGTTAACGTTTATTTAACTAGGCAAGTCAGTTAAGAACAAACTCTTATTTACAATGACGTACTGATGAGACTGATCTGTCCAAAGAGACACAGGATCTACACCGGGGCAAAAATTACTCATCCAGTCAAAATAAAAATAAATCATAAAATAATCCATTGAAACTGATCCGTTCACCACAATACCAAACATCTTCCACTCAATATCTCTCTCTCTCACCATGCCAGGTAAACAGGGTTAGCTTTTCAGCAGCGAATTCCTCCACTCTATACCATTTACTGGAGTCTGTTGCATGCCTAACACTGGGTGGTCTACACTTACTGCAAAGGCCTATACCCTCCCCCCACTGCCAGCAGATTGTCTAATTGGCCGAACACTAATAAGACATAACAAAGGGCCGACTCGTGGCAGTGTGCCACCCAGACACCATCTATTATACTGGCATGGGGTGGCCATCGAATCCTAGTCGAGCTAATGCTAGGATACTAATGCTAGGATGCTAACAGAAGGGGGAATAATACAATTAAATAAAAAAATCTAATCAATAAAATCTATTTGTCACATTCACCAAATACCAAAACAAGTGTAGACCTTACCGTGCTTGCTTACAAGCCCTTAACCAACAGTGCAGTTTAAGAAGAGTTAAGAAAACCTTTACCAAATAAACTAATGTAAAAAAGAAGAAAAATTAACACAATAACATGACAATAACGATGATATATACAGGGGGTACCGGTATCGAGTCAGTGTGCGGGGGTACAGGTTAGATTTTTGAGTATGTAGGTGGGGGTGAAGTGACTATGCATAGATAATAAACAGCGAGTAGCAGCAGTGTACAAAACAAATGGAGGGGGGGTCAATGTAATTAGTCCAGGGGTCATTTGAGTAATTGTTCAGCAGTCAATAGGTTAGAGACTGGTGCTAAAGATACACTATCATGTAAATATACTGTATGTTGTTTATGCTACCGCTAGGGCACTAACACTGGGCTTGGATGCTAAAGATACAGTATCATGTAAATATACTGTATGTTGTTTATGCTACCGCTAAGGGCACTAACACTAGGCTTGGATGCTAAAGATACAGTATCATGTAAATGTACTGTATGTTGTTTATGTGCTACCGCTAGGGCACTAACACTGGGCTTGGATGCTAAAGATACAGTATCATGTAAATATACTGTATGTTGTTTATGCGCTACCGCTAAGGGCACTAACACTAGGCTTGGATGCTAAAGATACAGTATCATGTAAATGTACTGTATGTTGTTTATGTGCTACCGCTAAGGGCACTAACACTAGGCTTGGATGCTAAAGATACAGTATCATGTAAATGTACTCTGCATTGTTGGGAAGGGCCCGTAAGTAAGCACTTCTATCACGTTCTGACCTTTATTCCTTGGTTTTGTCTGTATTTAGTATGGTCAGGGTGTGAGTTGGGGTGGGCAGTCTATGTTAGTTTTTCTATATTTTCTATTTCTGTGTTTGGCCTGGTATGGTTCTCAATCAGAGGCAGCTGTCTATCGTTGTCCCTGATTGAGAACCATATTTAGGTAGCCTGTTTTCCTTTGTGTTTTGTGGGTGGTTATTTTCAGTCGTTGTGTGTCTGCACCATATAGAACTGTTTCGATTGTTGTTTTGTAATTTTGAAGTGTTCAGTTTCTTATTAAAAAGATGAACACTAACCACGCTGCGCTTTGGTCCTCTCCTTCTTCCACTCAAGACAACCGTTATAACTTCACTAGCATGTGACAAATAACATTTGATTTGTTTTTATGTCCCAAAGACTGTTGTGTTGTCATGGATTCTACCAAGACTGTAATAAAGCACTCAGGCCCAGAGCACGGGGGAGAGGGTCTCCCCCTGGGCAATTAAAGGTTGGATACAGGAATGCTGGAGGTAGCAGCTGGACGGAAAAGAGTATGTTCTCTCACTCTTACCTACCTCTCCCCTCTTTCTCTTCCCCATCTCCCTGTCTCTTCATTCCTTTCCCCCATATCTCCGTACCTCTCATCTCCATAGCACTTTATTCTGATACACTAGGTCAGGCTCAGAGTTTAGTATCGACTCTATGGTCCCCATTGGGCTGCAGCTGTGAATGCTGCATGAAAGCAGAAATGTACAGACTACAGCACTCTAGTACCACAGAGACTTCTTCAAAGCAATGCACATGAGGCACATATATTAACATTTGGTTCAGTAAACACTATTTAGCATACCACATCAGTTGCTTCTAAATGTCCAAATCTGCAACTCTCATTTTCTTTAAAACACGTTGGCTAATGAATATAGCCCTATTTCTTTCAAACATCATCTAGAAGAACCTAGGTGCATCTTAATATACTAGAATAGCTACCTCTACTTGTCTCCTCTCATCTGTACTGATCTGAAATAATGGGGGCAGGGCATGTCAAAAAAATAAGTTGACTTAAATGTATTACATTCATAGCTAATTATCTGATGCCAAATATAAACATGTATTTGTTTTTAAACATAGGCCTTTATTTTCTGCAAAATCACACTCATACCACTGTAAGTGAGCTTATAGCCAACGGCTCAGAGGTAGGCTATCATCTGATCGTAGTGAATCTAAAGGCTGGAAATCAGTTAGCTAGCTATCTCTGCTGTTTAAAAATACAACTAGTCTTTAACTGTGATTGGAGTTTATTCCGCTGTTGACATCTTCTCTTATGCCTCCTAACAAACAGTAGAATTGAAGCCTTCCCTGTCCCTGACAGTGAGATGACACATGTAACTCACAAAGGGAGCCACTTCTACAATTCCGTTGTATGTCGGTAGCTTCTGCCTGCAGGCGGAGTGCCTCGCATGCTCTCCTGTGGTGGCAGAGAAGAGGAAGAGGGGAGTGGGAATTTTCCAAGTTAGACAAATTAGAATTGAGCTAGTTTGATGGCAGACTCATTTCAGTAAGAAGAGAGAGAGAGAATAGACTTAAAGGGAAATAAAAATGTAATAATAAAAAAACACCACCAATCTGAAAGGGCACTTTTCTCATAGGAGGGCGGAAGGGCAGGTGCTGGGTACCCGTAGAACTATCTGTGCCTGAGGAAGACAATATCAGGGCTGACAGGGGATTTACCCCCTTTTCCTTCAAGGCAAAGTACAAAAAGGGAGAAGAGATGAGCAGAGGAAGACATTTTAGACTACTGAGATGCAGTCAGTCAGTGTGTACCAGTGAGAGAGCCTCTGTTCCTATTGAGATGCAGTCAGTCAGTGTGGACCAGTGAGAGAGCCTCTGTTCCTATTGAGATGCAGTCATTCAGTGTGGACCAGTGAGAGAGCCTCTGTTCCTATTGAGATGCAGTCAGTCAGTGTGGACCAGTGAGAGAGCCTCTGTTCCTATTGAGATGCAGTCAGTCAGTGTGTACCAGTGAGAGAGCCTCTGTTCCTACAGGGATGCAGTCAGTCAGTGTGTACCTGTGAGAGAGCCTCTGTTCCTATTGAGATGCAGTCAGTCAGTGTGGACCAGTGAGAGAGCCTCTGTTCCTATTGAGATGCAGTCATTCAGTGTGGACCAGTGAGAGAGCCTCTGTTCCTATTGAGATGCAGTCAGTCAGTGTGGACCAGTGAGAGAGCCTCTGTTCCTATTGAGATGCAGTCATTCAGTGTGGACCAGTGAGAGAGCCTCTGTTCCTATTGAGATGCAGTCATTCAGTGTGTACCTGTGAGAGAGCCTCTGTTCCTACAGAGATGCAGTCAGTCAGTGTGTACCTGTAAGAGAGCCTCTGTTCCTACAGGGATGCAGTCATTCAGTGTGTATCTGTGAGAGAGCCTCTGTTCCTACAGGGATGCAGTCATTCAGTGTGTATCTGTGAGAGAGCCTCTGTTCCTATTGAGATGCAGTCATTCAGTGTGTACCTGTGAGAGAGCCTCTGTTCCTATTGAGATGCAGTCATTCAGTGTGTACCTGTGAGAGAGACTCTGTTCCTACAGAGATGCAGTCAGTCAGTGTGGACCAGTGAGAGAGCCTCTGTTCCTACAGAGATGCAGTCATTCAGTGTGTACCTGTGAGAGAGCCTCTGTTCCTATTGAGATGCAGTCATTCAGTGTGTACCTGTGAGAGAGCCTCTGTTCCTACCAGTGAGATGTTCAGTCAGTCATTCAGTGTGTACCAGTGTTCCTACAGAGATGCAGTCAGTCAGTGTTACCTATCTGTTCCTACAGATGCAGTCATTCAGTGTGTACCTGTGAGAGAGCCTGTTCCTATTGAGATGCAGTCATTCTGTTCCTGTGAGAGAGCAGAGATGCAGTCAGTCAGTGTGTACCAGTGAGAGAGCCTCTGTTCCTACAGAGATGCAGTCAGTCAGTGTGTACCAGTGAGAGAGCCTCTGTTCCTACAGAGATGCAGTCAGTCAGTGTGTACCTGTGAGAGAGCCTCTGTTCCTATTGAGATGCAGTCATTCAGTGTGTACCTGTGAGAGAGCCTCTGTTCCTACAGAGATGCAGTCAGTCAGTGTGGACCAGTGAGAGAGCCTCTGTTCCTACAGAGATGCAGTCATTCAGTGTGTACCTGTGAGAGAGCCTCTGTTCCTACAGAGATGCAGTCAGTCAGTGTGTACCAGTGAGAGAGCCTCTGTTCCTACAGAGATGCAGTCAGTCAGTGTGTACCAGTGAGAGAGCCTCTGTTCCTACAGAGATGCAGTCAGTCAGTGTGGACCAGTGAGAGAGCCTCTGTTCCTCCAGAGATGCAGTCAGTCAGTGTGGACCAGTGAGAGAGCCTCTGTTCCTCCAGAGATGCAGTCAGTCAGTGTGTACCTGTGAGACAGAATCTGTGCCTGGATAGATAGGGCACACAACTGATTTTTTTGTTGTTGTTGCTTGCAATGGAACATTTAAATTATTATTTTTTTATTGGACAAGTCCAGGTCGTCCCCTCCCTGTTTCAGTCCATTCTCTTCCCTTTGGTGCATAATGAACATGACCCAGTACTGGAAGGCCCTTAGTGTGAGTGTAGGGTGTGTTATACAATACCTGGAAGAGACTCAAATAGTTCAATACCACACTGGGCGTGGACCTCAACCTTTCATATGCTGAGTGGAGTGTGTCATTAGGAACATCAAACCATACCGCATTTATTAAGCAGCTCCATGGGAGATGAGACAATGCTGACCAGTGTGTCTGTGTGTATTAGTGTGTGTTATGGGTTTTTCCATATCTTCTATTAAGAACAGCACTATTTCATACTGAACACAATGCTCGTGACAAACCAGCACACTCCTCTCTCCTCACCTCCACTTTCCTCTTCTTTAGAACAGTTTGTATATTTCTGGATATGAAAGCACTTTCTTCTCATTTTTGGTTCAACAGTGCTCCCAGAAACCACACTGTTAAGTGGATACTCTGTGGCTACAAGCAACAGTGGAAGATAAACGTTTTAGACACTGAGATTAGTTCCACTTCCTCCTCACCCACAGAGCCTTTTGTTGAAGCCCTGAGGAAGCGTTATTACTACCCCGACTCATGTCTCTCTCAAAAGAACAGCAGAATAACATCATATTCACTATTACACACACACACACACACACACACACACACACACACACACACACACACACACACACACACACACACACACACACACACACACACACACACACACACACACACACACACACACACACACACACACACACACACACACACACACACACACACACACACACACACACACACACACACACAGAGAAACCATTATCACTCATACTCTCGTCCATCTCATCCCGGTCTTTTGTAAGAAGTAAGGGAACAGCAGAAAATTCCCACT
This sequence comes from Oncorhynchus keta, assembly GCF_023373465.1. Lineage (NCBI taxonomy): Eukaryota > Metazoa > Chordata > Actinopteri > Salmoniformes > Salmonidae > Oncorhynchus > Oncorhynchus keta. The sequence continues at coordinate 310,281 of NW_026290771.1, read as the reverse complement.
CAGACACTCCTCATCTTGTGATCCAGTGAATACAAAGAGCTCTGCTGTAGGGCCAGATGGCAAAAGTGAAATCAATCAGATCAACATGGTCAGAGAGAGACAGAGTCTGCATCCTGAATGCCACCCTATTCCTTGTAGGCCCTGGCCAAAAGGAGTGCACTAAATAGGTAATAAAGTGCCATTTGGGATGCAAAGAGAGTCAGCTTGTTGCCAAGTCATTCAGCAGATGATGCCCTTGTCCTGGCTGACTTCAACCCCACTGAATATCAATCACAACAGGAAACACTATCTCCAAATGTGAAACAGACAGACAATTGGATTTCATTTCAGGTATAAGCTATTTATTTTAAAAGGCAATTAGACAATTCTCCAAGTGATACAAGTGATTCTGGGCACAGACGTCAATTTTCACATTTCAGAACCACGTTGGTTCAATAAGTGGCAAGAAAAAGTATGTGAACCCTTTGTAATTACCTGGATTTCTGCATAAATTAGTCAGAAAATTTGAACTGATCTTCATCTTAGTCACAACAATAGACGAACACAGTCTGCTTAAACTAATAAAAACATTATTGTATTTTTCTTGTCTGTATTGAATACATCGTTTAAACAGTAGGTTGGATAAAGTGTGTGAACCCCTTGGTTAATGACTTTTCCAAAAGCTAATTGGAGTCAGCAGTCAACTAACCTGGAGTCCAATCAATGAGACGAGATTGGAGATGTTGGTTAGAGCTGCCTTGCCCTATACAAAACACTCACAAAATGTGAATTTGCTATTCACAAGAAGCATTGCCTGATGTGAACCATGCCTCGAACGAAAGAGATCTCAGAAGACCTAAGATTAAGAATTGTTGACTTGCATAAAGCTGGAAAGGGTTACAAAAGTATCTCTAAAAGTCTTGATGTCCATCAGTCCACAGTAAGACAAATTGTCTATAAAATGGAGAAAGTTCAGCACTGTTGCCACTCTCCCTAGGAGTGGCCATCCTGCAAAGATGACTGCAAGAGCACAGAATGCTCAATGAGGTTAAGAAGAATCCTTGAGTGTCAGCTAAAGACTTATAGAAATCTCTGGAACATGCTAACATCTCTGTTGACCAGTCTACGATACGTAAAACACTAAACACTGCTGTCCAAAAAAAACATTGTTGCACATCTGAAGTTCGCAAAAGAGCACCTGGATGTTCCACAGCACTTCTGGCAAAATATTCTGTGGACAGATTAAACTAAGTTGAGTTGTTTGGAAGGAACACACGACTCTATGTGTGGAGAAAAAAAGGCACAGCACACCAACATCAAAACCTCATCCCAACTGTAAAGTTTAGGTATGCTCTCTCTAATTCTCTTTCTTTCTTTCTCTCGGAGGACCTGAGCCCTAGGACCATGCCTCAGGACTACCTGGCATGATGGCTCCTTGATGTCCCCAGTCCACCTGGCCGTGCTGCTGCTCCAGTTTCAACTGTTCTGCCTGTGGCTATGGAATCCTGACCTGTTCAACTCTTTAGAGACAGCAGGAGCGGTAGAGATACTCTTAATGATCAGCTATGAAAAGCCAACTGACATTTACTCCTGAGGTGCTGACTTGCTGCACCCTCGACAACTACTGTGATTATTATTATTTGACCATGCTGGTCATTTATGAACATTTGAACATCTTGGCCATGTTCTGTTATAATTTCTATCCGGCACAGCCAGAAGAGGACTGGCCACCCCTCATAGCCTGGTTCCTCTCTAGGTTTCTTCCTAGGTTTTGGCCTTTCTAGGGGATTTTTCCTAGCCACCGTGCTTCTACACCTGCATTGCTTGCTGTTTGGGGTTTTAGGCTGGGTTTCTGTACAGCACTTTGAGATATCAGCTGATGTACGACAATTAGATTCCATTTGATTTTAAGTATGGTGGAGGGAGAGCATCATGGTTCGGGGCTGCTTTGCTGCCTCAGGGCCTGGACAGCTGCTATCATTGATGGAAGAACATTTTACAGGAGAATTTAAGGCTATCTGTCTGCCAATTGAAGCTCAACAGAAGTTGGGTGATGCAACAGGAAAACAACCCAAAACACAGAAGTAAATCAACAATAGAATGGCTTCAACAGAAGAAAATACATCTTCTAGTGGCCCAGACAGAGTATTGACCTCAACCCGATTTAAGATGCTGTGGCATGACCTCGAGAGCGGTTTTCACCAGACATGTTAGGAATAATGTTTAACTGAAACAGTTTTGTAAAGATGAATGGTCCAAAATTCCTCCTGACCGTTTTTCAGGTCTGATCCGCAACTACAGAAAACATTTGGTTGAGTTTATTGCTGCCAAAGGAGGGTGAATGCAAGGGCTCACATACTTTTTCCACCCTACACTGGTGGGGATTTCAGGGAAAACAGCCATTTAGAAGTCTGTGGTTATCTAATGTGAATGGTGAGGGGAGAAGAGGCAGGATTCGGTTTGACACACACAGCCATGGCTTTTATCTGCAGTGTCACAGATACAACCCCCCCCGAATGTCCGCTGACTGGCTTACACTCTGTAGGATGGCAAGGATCATGTCCAAAGAGTGCCAGTAGCACCAATGACGTAAGTCAGAACTTTATTTTTTTATTTATTTTACCTTTATTTAACCAGGCAAGTCAGTTAAGAACACATTCTTATTGTCAAAGTGAACGGCCTAGGAACAGTGGGTTAACTGCCTGTTCAGAACGGGCAGAACGACAGATGTGAACCTTGTCAGCTCGGGATTTGAACTCGCAACCTTCCGGTTAAGAACTCTCAACCACTAAGTCAGAACGCTACAGCAAGTCAGAACGCTACAGCAAGTAAGAACGCTACAGCAAGTCAGAACGCTACAGCAAGTCAGAACGCTACAGCAAGTAAGAACGCTACAGCAAGTCAGAACGCTACAGCAAGTAAGAACGCTACAGCAAGTCAGAACGCTACAGCAAGTCAGAACGCTACAGCAAGTCAGAACGCTACAGACAGCTATATTGATCCTCTAATACAGGACTAGTAAAGGCGCAGTGCACTACTTTGGTGAGAGAAAAAAATTATCATAATATATATATTTATATATTCCGATTTTTCAGGGGTCCCGCAGCACCCGCAGCACCCGCAGCACCCTACTTCCCGTGGCTATGTGAATAGGGTGCTATTTGGGACTCACTTTGACTCTTCCCCCTGGTCACAAAACATTAGAGGAAAGGACATGGTAGTTTAATCTGTTACACAATCATTCTTGTTCCACACAGTTTCATACCAGGGTTCAAATACTATTACAAATATTTTTAACACTTTACCTTTTTTTTTGCTTTTTTTCTGCCTTCCAAGAGTTTTGAATTTTGGGGGACTTTCTATTTGTTCCATTGTGTCAGACAAGCTTAATCAAGCCCTGGAGTATTTAAATGATTTCGAATAGTATTTGAACCCAGGTCTGCATAACAATCTATGCTCATGGGAGTGCAACAGGTCAGCATGACGGCAGGCAGAACAGTGTTTGCAGTTATTTTTATGTCAAAGATAACGGTTGTCTGTCTGCTGCATGTTGTTTTGTCCGTCTTTGCGATTGGAAGCTGTCGATGAACCGAAGGGTAAACGCAACTGTGTGAATAACTTGGTTCTCGTCCACTCAAAGCTATGTGTGACGCTGGTATTGTGTCTAATGTCCCCTCCTCTACCCCACTGGTTGGCTACTGGTTGGCTACTTTCACAATCCAGTTCGAATGAACAGTATGTTTGTCATAGGCTGCACAGCAAAAATACAAGAGGTATCTGGCATAATTTAGCTCTAATAATTATGCTAACATAACGACTATCATTTTCAATACATTTGGTCAATAGATTTACTTGATGATATATACACCTATAATCAATAAATAATTTACAATAATTATGTTTAATCTCACAACTCAAATGAAGACCGGAGGTAAACAAGGCTTCAGCTCACTAACCACCTTCATCTTTTCGTAGTGTGCTGGCTCAGTCCTAACGTAAGAGCCTGGTGACAAAGAGTTTACTGCATGCTTTTATTTTATTAAATGGGAGGAAACGGAGAAGGAATGGGGAAATAATGGACCAGTAACTCTGCGTTTCGGGCTGGAGAACAGTAGCAAGCAGCAGCAACAGCCCTGTACGAGGTCTCTAGCCGGTGTCTGTCATTACAAGCTGTGAGTAGCTAATACAAGCTGCGCGCGCTCCGCATCTCCACTCTATCCGGCCCTTTTCATTCAAGGCATTCTCTGTGCGCACCTTAACATGTAGCCAGACGCACAGAGTCGTGCCACATACATTTATTACTTTTCTTGCGTAGACATATTTTCAATGATCTCGATCTTTTTTATAACTTATTTCAGCATGATGGTAAATTATCAAAGGTTGTTTATTTTGAAAGGTGAATTCAAATGGCAGAGCTGTCAAACCTCGTTTCGGCTGAACGTATTGGAGAGGTGTTTGAGAATGTTTCATGGTGGGAAATGAAGACCCATTGAACTCAGATAAACGGAATAAAGTTTTACATTGGATTATATTTAATCGATTTTAAAGGTAAGGAAAATATAGAAATGTGTCATTGTTTAAATGCAATGTTATATCGGGTCTTACAATTTTCCAACTGACATTTTCTGTCAATTTAGGTGTATGAAAAAATGATCTAGTCGATAATTCTTATTCAGTCATCATGGTAAAGAAAAGGGAAAGACAAGGGAAATCATGTGTGTTGATGTTTTTGAAATGTTGATTAAATATTTAAGCTTCAAATCCTACTATTGCTTTACTCTATTTAGTTTTTCAAATGTATTGTCACATTCATAGACTGACTGATTTATGACACTATTTTATCAGATAACTGTCATTGGATTAACTATTTCATGTTGCGCGTATTTCAATTTGGATGGTTCCAATCCCCGACCACTCTCTGTGATCACATCGGAAACGTGGATTTGAATGTTCTGATCATCGGCTCAACAGGGTCTGTTGCTGCAAGAACAAACAGATGAGTAGCTCCTTATCGTCTACCCCAGATTTCCCACACAGCCCTTTAAATCACTGCGCTAAACGTTGGTGACAGAGTCACTGTGTGCCTGAAAAGACAGAGCGGAGTAAGCTGGCAGAACAAGACGGCAAGCTATCAGGTGCATCGTGCCAGTGCTCTACGGTGCGTCGAGTTAGAACACGACATAAGGGGCGGCAGGTAGCCTAGTGGTTAAAGGTTTGGGCCAGTAACTGAAAGGTTGCTCGATCAAATCCCCTGAGCTGACAGGGTAAAGATCTGTCATTCTGACCATAAACAAGGCAGTTAACCCACTGTTCCTAGGCCGTCGTTGTAAATAAGAATTTGTTCTTAACTGATTTTCCAAGTTAAATAAAGGTCAAATTAAATTTAAAAAATAAGAATAAAAAGACAGAGCAGAGTAAACTGTCAGAACAAGGCATAAATCTGTCAGTTAGTGCCTGAACAGCACTCATGTGGTCTATTCTAAACCAGAGCAGAGTAAACTGTCAGAACAAGGCATAAATCTGTCAGGTAGTGCCTGAACAGCACTCATGTGGTCTATTCTAAACCAGAGCAGAGTAAACTGTCAGAACAAGGCATAAATCTGTCAGGTAGTGCCTGAACAGCACTCATGTGGTCTATTCTAAACCAGAGCAGAGTAAACTGTCAGAACAAGGCATAAATCTGTCAGGAAGTGCCTGAACAGCACTCATTTGGTCTATTCTAAACCAGAGCAGAGTAAACTGTCAGAACAAGGCATAAATCTGTCAGGTAGTGCCTGAACAGCACTCATGTGGTCTATTCTAAACCAGAGCAGAGTAAACTGTCAGAACAAGGCATAAATCTGTCAGGTAGTGCCTGAACAGCACTCATGTGGTCTATTCTAAACCAGAGCAGAGTAAACTGTCAGAACAAGGCAGAAATCTGTCAGGTAGTGCCTGAACAGCACTCATGTGGTCTATTCTAAACCAGAGCAGAGTAAACTGTCAGAACAAGGCAGAAATCTGTCAGGTAGTGCCTGAACAGCACTCATGTGGTCTATTCTAAACCAAAGCAATGTAAAGCGTTGACCCAGCCAGTGAAGAGAAAGTGGTGTAAACTGGCAGACAATCTATCAGGTGCCTGAACAGGGATCTATTATATTATATTCTAAACCAAAGCAATATAAAGCATTGAGCCTGAAGAGATACAGGAGTAATGTTTCGGAACAAGATTTCAATCTATCAGGTGCAGGTTCAGCCCACACATTCTATTTTATTATATTCTAAATCAATACACTGTAAAGCATTAAGACAGCCTTGGTTTATGCGAACTGACCCAGAACGCCTTGGAGCAAGAGCCTATCTCCCGCTTCTGTAGCGTGAGGCAGCTTGAGTAACCTCATGGACAGGATGCTAGTCTATGGCTGGGCCTTACCCGAAATCTCATACCTCCGTATCTCCTTAATGCTGAGTGCCAAGCAGAGACGTATCAGGTCGCAGTTTTACAGTCCTTGGCAGTGTGTGAATTACAGGGGGGGGGGGACTCTAATTTATGGGTCCAGTCCACTAGTGAACTATCAACATTGTTTCAACTGGGCCCCTCACAGTCTTCCACACCAATGAGCTCGGGACCGACACAGACAGCTGTATTTGCATCCCGTATTTCAGCCTTTTTCTATCAGGTGCCAATCAGCCCACATGCTGTCTATTCTATTGAGGCAGTGCCTGAGAAGACAGAGGGAAGTAATCTGGCAGAACAATGAATCAGGTTTCTAAACAACCCACAGGAGCTCTTCTAGTCTATTCTCCTCTATATTATATTCTATTTCATTTAATTATATTACATTATATATTTAAATTCTACCACTAGGCTTAGATCCAGACTACTGAGACTGAACCACTTGTTGACAAATTGCTCAATGTTGCATTCAATACATACTGTACAGTGCATCTATTCATAGTTCAGGAGCCAACGTCAACCCACCAACTTCATTTCAACAAGTCCAAAATGTACATCTAAACATGGAGCAAACATGTTGCATCATGCATCTGAAATGGCACCCTATTTCCTATTGGTCCTGGTCAAAAGTGGTGCACTATGTAGGTAATAGGGTCCCATTCGGGATGCAGGATATAATAGGTAATTACACTGAGTGTACAAAACATTAGGAACACCGTGCTAATATTGAGTGCAGTCCCTTTGCCCTCAGAACAGCCTCAATTTGGTGGGGCACTCTTCGAGGTGTTGAAAGCATTCCACCCGGATGCTGGCCCATGCTGACTCCAATGCTTCCCACAGTTGTGTCAGTTGAGTGTGAAAAAACGAGCAGTATTGCAGTTCTTGACACAGGCTTAAAAATCCTTCTTTAACCTGTCCCTCCCCTTCATTGACACTGATTGAAGTGGATTTAAGAAGTGACATCAATAATGGATCATAGCTTTTACCTAGCTTCACCTGGTCAGTCGATGTCATGGAAAGAGCAGCTGTTCCTAATGTTTTGTACACATCAAATAAAATGTTTATTTGTCACATACAAATATCTAGCAGATGTTATTGCCAGTGTAGCGAAATGCTTCAGTGTATAGTAGTGTTGTGAATTTAGTGCAATGATAGCAACCGTTTCAGTTGTTAGGCTACTCTCTTTGTCTCTGGCACGGTAAGTGACGAGCTAGCTTTTCATTAAACAAAATAATGAGGATTTCTATCAGCCGAATCAAGGTTTTCTTACAAGGCTGGATTTCTTCTAATGCGACTGTCGCTTTATGTATAATGCTTCAGGGATAATGCTTCGGGGATAATGCTTTAGTGATAATGTTTTATGGATAATGCATCAGGGATAATGCTTTGGGGATAACACGCTGGGGATAATGCTTTAGTATAATGCTTTATGTATAACGCTTTAGGGATAATGGTTTATGTATAATGCTTTAGGTATAATGCTTTAGGGATAATGCTTTATGTATAATGCTTTAGGTATAATGCTTTAGGGATAATGCTTTATGTATAATGCTTTATGTATAATGCTTTAGGTATAATGCTTTAGGGATAATGCTTTATGTATAATGCTTTAGGTATAATGCTTGAGGGATAATGCTTTATGTATAATGCTTTATGTATAATGCTTTAGGGATAATGCTTTAGGGATAATGCTTTAGGTATAATGCTTTAGGTATAATGCTTTAGGGATAATGCTTTATGTATAATGCTTTATGTATAATGCTTTAGGTATAATGCTTTATGTATAATGCTTTAGGGATAATGCTTTAGGGATAATGCTTTAGGTATAATGTTTTAGGTATAATGCTTTAGGTATAATGTTTTAGGTATGATGCTTTAGGGATAATGCTTTAGGGATAATGCCAGGAGCTGCTTGTGGATTTAACAGCTCTAATGCAATTCCACCTCTGACACTGCCAAACAACCGCTATGTGGGTGTCAGCTAGCGTGGACGTGATCCCACGGTCTGCGCCCCAAATGCCACTATGGGCTGTGGACACCCTATGGGCTGTGGACACCCTATGGGCTGTGGACACCCTATGGGCAGTGGACACCCTATGGGCTGTGGACACCCTATGGGCTGTGGACACCCTATGGGCTGTGGACACCCTATGGGCAGTGGACACCCTATGGGCTGTGGACACCCTATGGGCTGTGGACACCCTATGGGCTGTGGACACCCTATGGCCAGTGGACACTATGGGCCCTGGTCAAAGTAGTGCAGCACAAAGGGAGGGAATGGGGTTCTATTTGGGACTAACACATGGACACGTGGCCCAGGGAATGTCATCATCTGTTTTACTGTTTTGTTTTCAACATCCCAAATACCCCTCCCTCCTCCCTCGTATCTGGTGTTGCTTATTTAGCACAACAATAGCCATATCTCAGACGCCTCCGAGGCAGCTTTCACTGTGCAGGAGGTGCAATGACAAACTGGCATAATGAAACATGTTATGATGTTGATATTATCTCAGGTTGACAGGGGGCATCCCTCCCACTATGTGCTGACACTGAACTGCACTCTAATTTGGCTCTGTCACGGCTCACTGATTTTGGTGCCGCAGTCCTTCCTTTCTTTCAATTACATAGGCGGGAATCATTTACATACTAATTTGCATTCATTCCCACCCCCTAATAAATACACGTTTTCTATAACAGTGTAGAGGAGTAACCTTTGGGTTGTTATTTACTGAGGGAAGACTATAGTCTAGTATCAAGTGAAGGACAAGCACTTCTCAGGAAGGGGGCTGTGACTGGGGAGTTGACTGAATGCCTTCCCTATGGTATGTGTGTGTGTGTGTGTGTGTGTGTGTGTGTGTGTGTGTGTGTGTGTGTGTGTGTGTGTGTGTGTGTGTGTGTGTGTGTGTGTGTGTGTGTGTGTGTGTGTGTGTGTGTGTGTGTGTGTGTCCATGCATACGTGTGTGTGTGCCAATGACTGGAAAGAACTGCAAGAATCTCTAAAGCTGGAGACTCTTACCTCCCTCACTAGCTTTAAGAACCAGCTGTCAGAGCAGCTCACAGATCACTGCACATAGCTCATGTATGTGTGTGTGTGTGTGTTTCAGTGTGCTAGACTAGCAGACATGACAACATAAATTAGCTGGAAACCTGTACTCAGACTTGTGATAAAAGGCAGAACTGAAGCTGTTCCATTTTGTATTTAAAAGGAGAGAGAATTCCACGGGAAGCTCTCCATACACACACCAGGGTCCTACTGTTGCAGCTTTTAATCTGTTGTGTGATTACACTTGATAAGGGCCTTTAAGGCTGAATGCTGTGAAACCAATGACTGAGTGCATAAACAGCTGGGCCCTCCTACAGAGATGTCATGACTCAAGTCCCTCACTAATGTTTTTGTGTGGGCAGTGATGGCCCAATTCAACATATTTCAACGTATTCTCTGTGAAACAATGAATTGTACAGTGCCTTCGGGAAAGTATTCAAACCCCTTGACTTTTATTGTTACAAAGTGGGATTCAAATGGAATAAATTGTCATTTATTGTCAATGATCTACAAAAGATACTCTGTAATGTCAAAGTGGAAGAACAATTCCAACATTTGTAAAAAAAATATATATATAAATATATATATATATACACTATACACTTTCTGGGTAAGTCTCTAAGAGCGATTACAGCTGTGAGTCTTTCTGGGTAAGTCTTTAAGATCGATTAGAGCTGTGAGTCTTTCTGGGTAAGTCTCTAAGAGCGATTACAGCTGTGAGTCTTTCTGGGTGAGTCTCTAAGCGCGATTACAGCTGTGAGTCTTTCTGGGTAAGTCTCTAAGAGCGATTACAGCAGTGAGTCTTTCTGGGTAAGTCTCTAAGAGCGATTACAGCAGTGAGTCTTTCTGGGAAAGTCTAAGAGCGATTACAGCTGTGAGTCTTTCTGGGTAAGTCTCTAAGAGCGATTACAGCTGTGAGTCTTTCTGGGTAAGTCTCTAAGAGCGATTACAGCAGTGAGTCTTTCTGGGTAAGTCTAAGAGCGATTACAGCTGTGAGTCTTTCTGGGTAAGTCTCTAAGAGCGATTACAGCTGTGAGTCTTTCTGGGTAAGTCTCTAAGAGCGATTACAGCTGTGAGTCTTTCTGGGTAAGTCTCTAAGAGCGATTACAGCTGTGAGTCTTTCTGGGTGAGTCTCTTAGAGCGATTACAGCTGTGAGTCTTTCTGGGTATGAGTCTCTTAAGAGCGATTACAGCTGTGAGTCTTTCTGTAAGTCTCTTAAGAGCGATTACAGCTGTGAGTCTTTCTGGGTAAGTCTCTAAGAGCGATTACAGCTGTGAGTCTTTCTGTAAGTCTCTTAAGAGCGATTACAGCTGTGAGTCTTTCTGGGTAAGTCTCTAAGAGCGATTACAGCAGTGAGTCTTTCTGGGTAAGTCTCTTAAGAGCGATTACAGCTGTGAGTCTTTCTGGGTAAGTCTCTAAGAGCGATTACAGCTGTGAGTCTTTCTGGGTAAGTCTCTAAGAGCGATTACAGCTGTGAGTCTTTCTGGGTAAGTCTCTAAGAGCGATTACAGCTGTGAGTCTTTCTGGGTGAGTCTCTTAGAGCTTTGCACACCTGGATTGTTCAACATTTGCACATTATTCTTTTTTAAGTTCTGTGAAGTTGGTAGTTGATCCTTGCTAGACAGCCATTTCCAAGTCTTGCCATAGATTTTCAAGCCAATTTAAGTCTAAACTGTAACTAGACCACTCAGGAACATTCAATGTCATTTTGATAGGCAACGGCAGTGTATATTTGGCCTGTAGGTTTTCCACTAGACTTTTGCCTGTGCTTAGCTCTATTCTGTTTATTTTTATCCTAAAAAAACTCCCTAGTCCTTGCCAATGACAAGCATACCCATTACATGATGCAGCCACCACCATGCTTGAAAATATGAAGTGATACTCAGTGATGTGTTATGTTGGTAACTACAATGTTGTTGATCCATCTTCAGTTTTCTCCTATTACAGCCATTAAACTCTGTAACTGTTTTAAAGTCACGATTGGCCTCACGGTGAAATCCCTGAGCGGTTTCTTCCTCTCTGGCAACAGAGTTAGGATGGACGCCTGTATCTTTGTAGTGACTGGGTGTATAGATACATGTAATTAATGACGTCACCATGCTCAAAGGGATATTCAATGCCTGCTTTTTTGCCATAACAAACGGGTTGAATACTTATTGACTCAAGACATTTGAGCTTTCATTTGTAAAAAGAAACCTACATTTAATCATTTTTATATTCAGGCTGTAACACAACAAAATGTGGATAAAGTCTAAGGGTTTGAATACTTTCTGAAGGCTCTGTATATTTTATCCCAAATGGGATCCAAATCAGGGGACATGTGCCCTCGGTTAATGGGCTTTAATGGAGCATGATGCCTATGCATTCGTGGACAGGATATAGGTCCATCCCCATCAATTTTCGAAGATCATGGGGCTTACCCAGTACTGATTACCACAGGCTGACTGTAGACAGAGGCTGCAGCTGAACCAGCCAACCAAGAGTCTCTCTCTCAACAGACACCTCCAGGGCCAGGGTCCTCATTTATAATGTTATGCACATTTCACACTCAATTTCTGCATATGCCATTTCTGAAAAGTCTGTGCACTTACAATAATATTGAGATGTATGAACGTGGCACAAGCCATACATTGCATGTTTCCCGTTATATATCAGGCCTGTCATAAAACTGTGTGCGCCTGAACGAGCATTAAAACTCTGCCTGGAAGACATTCACCTTTTATAGTGACAATAACGTCCCTTATTTCCTGTATAATGTGGAACTATTGCCATTTGGCCACTGCATGCAAACTACATTGTTGTTCAATATTTAGTTTATCAACAGATTATTGGGTTTATACTGTATGTCCAGCCTTGGTATAGGCTCTGAGATGAAATAGGTAATGATGTCGCGCTCCTATTGCACATCAATACTGTAGCCTGCCCATACCGGCAACGATTATCTCTGTATGCAGGGCTTACAAATGAGGCCCCAGGAACCAATGGTCTGAAGTGGGATTGCAACACAGGTTACACAGTGGTTACCAAGTTACATAAGGACATTAGTAAATATATACACAATGCATTGGAGGTAGGGGAGAGCAAGCTGCCCTGTGTGCCAGACCTGGGTTCAAATAGTATGTGTTCTTTGAGTGTTTGATTGAGTCTGTCTGGAGTGCCAGAGGTGTGGGGTTTACAGTTCTGGGACTATTTCATTGGTTGCATTACGCCAGGCAAGCTCAATCAAGCCCAGGTAAAGTATTTCAAATAGTATTTAAACCAGGTCAGCCTGTCTGTGTGGTTTCATCCCATCTCTTCCTGGTTTGAGACAGGTTATTATTACAGTAGTCTGTGATGAGCATAGTTTTATTGCAACAGCACAAGCGTGGCACACTCATTAACATCCTAATCAATTAAGTCAACAGCATGTGCCATCCTCGGAGCTGAGGGGGGCAGAATTACCTGCATTGTCTGGAAAGACAATCACTTTTAGTTATGCTACAGTCTACACTTAAGCATTTGTAGACAATCACATTAGTCTTCATATTGTTATAGTCAGTGGTGTAAAGTACTCAAGTAAAACTACTTTAAAGTACTACTTAAGTAGTTCTTTAAGGTATCTGTACTTGACTATTTATATTTTTGACTACTTTTACTTAACTACATTCCTAAAGAAAATAATGTACTTTTTACTCCATGAAACCCAAAAGTACTCATTGCATTTTGAATGCTTAGCAGGACAGAACAATTCCCACACTCATCAAAAGAACATCCCTGGTCATCCCTACTGCCCCTAATCTGGCAGACTCACTAAACACACATGCTTTGTTTGTAAATGATGTCTGTCTTGGAGTGTGACCCTGGTTATCCAGAAAAAAAAGAAAATGATGCCTGTTTAATAATATAAGGAATTTGAAATAACTTATACTTTTAAGTATATTTGAGCAATTACATTTACTCTTCCTACGTAAGTATATTTATAACCAAATACGTTTAGACTTTAACTCAAGTAATATTTCATTAGGTGACTTTCACTTGAGTCATTTTCTATTAAGGTATCTTTACTTTTACTCAAGTATGACAATTGGATACTTTTCCCACCTCTAGTTATTGCTAATATAATAAGCTAATATTATGAAACGTGTTTAAGCCGAGCTTGGACAAAAATGGTGCTAAACAGAAGGACTTGGAAATCCAAAACAATTTACCACAAGTAACCTCAACTTAGAAAAACAACAACTGCAATGTTCTTCGAGGTTCATTAGGGACAAAAGAAAGTAAGATTAGAAACAATGAAAATCTGAGGGGGGAGGGGAACAGAGAGTAAATGTACATTTATATTTCGTAACTGTGTGCTATTATATTTTGTGAGGCCTTTCAAAAATGTTTGTTCCCTAGAAAAAGAGACGGAGACAGAGAGAGCGAGAGGCCACATTGATTCTGAGAGGCACCACATTGATTCTGTTATTTTCTTCCATCCATGCAGGTGGGATGTTATAGTCCGAGTTCCTTGGATATCTGAGAGACATTGAGGAACCAGTGCCACCATGGACTCCTGGGTGTTCCCCTCCTCGCTCCCCAACCTAACCGAAGAACCCCTGATGTACGACAGCTTTATTCTGGGCAACGAGTCAACGGAACCCAATGGTACCTATACGGGCGACAACACGTTCAACCAGACCAGCACCATGGTCATCACCTTCCTCTACTTCCTGGTGTGTGGTATCGGTCTCTGTGGCAACGCCCTTGTGATCTACGTCATCCTGCGCTACGCCAAGATGAAGACGGTCACCAATATTTACATAATGAATTTGGCAGTCGCAGATGTTCTGTTCATGTTGGGCTTACCGTTCATCGCCATTCAGCTGGCGCTGGTCCACTGGCCGTTCGGTGCGGTGCTGTGCCGCGTGGTCATGACCGTGGACTCACTCAACCAGTTCACCTCCATCTTCTGCCTTATGGTCATGAGCATCGACCGCTACCTGGCCGTTGTGCACCCCATCCGGTCCACCAAGTGGCGCAAGCCACGTATGGCCAAGAGCATCAACCTGGCGGTGTGGGGGGTGTCACTCCTGGTCAACCTGCCTATCATAATCTACAGCGGTTTAATCACCAAGCACAACAGTTGCTTCTGTACCATCGTGTGGCCGGAGCCTGAGGAGGCCTACTACACCGCCTTCATGTTCTACACCTTCGTCCTGGGTTTCTTCCTCCCGCTCATGGTCATCTGCCTGTGTTACCTTCTCATCATCATCAAGGTCAGTCTCATGGTCATCTGCCTGTGTTACCTTCTCATCATCATCAAGGTCAGTCTCATGGTCATCTGCCTGTGTTACCTTCTCATCATCATCAAGGTCAGTCTCATGGTCATCTGCCTGTGTTACCTTCTCATCATCATCAAGGTCAGTCTCATGGTCATCTGCCTGTGTTACCTTCTCATCATCATCAAGGTCAGTCTCATGGTCATCTGCCTGTGTTACCTCACCATCATCATCAAGGTCAGTCTCATGGTCATCTGCCTGTGTTACCTTCTCATCATCATCAAGGTCAGTCTCATGGTCACCTGCCTGTGTTACCTCACCATCATCATTAAGGTCGTACTTGTTTTACATCGTTCTGCCACCACTACGGTGTCCATATTAGGACATAATCAGTGTCACCTCCTGAGACCAAGGCGGACCGACATAGATGAGACTGACTACTGCCATGACTACTGCAGTCTTTCTATACTTCTATTTTCATTTCAACCTGACTAAATTGTTGTGACCTATCGTATGTTGTAACAGTAGCACAGTATGTCTACTTTAATCTATCATTTTCTTATTTTGTTTTTGCCTGTGCGGTGAAGTGCCTTGAAATGTAGCTATATTTACCTATATTTTAAAGTGGGCTATACAGATAAAATCTATAATTATTACTACTATGAAAGTGAAGTCCTCAGGGATCCGTGTCGGGTCTCTTAATATTTATGTTTTTTTTTAAAGATTGCTATACAAATAAAATCTTTCATTTTTTAGGTGAAGTCGTCAGGGATCCGTGTCGGATCCACTAAGAGGAAGCGCTCGGAGAGGAAGGTAACCCGCATGGTGTCCATCGTGGTTGCCGTGTTCGTCTTCTGCTGGCTGCCCTTCTATGTCTTCAATGTGACATCGGTGACAGGAACCATCTCCACCACGCCCTTCCTGAGGAGCACCTTTGCCTTCGTGGTGGTCCTGGGTTACGCTAACTCGTGTGCCAACCCCATCCTTTACGCGTTCCTGTCGGAGAACTTCAAGAAGAGCTTCCAGAACGTTCTGTGTCGGAAGAAGGTGGGTGGGCTGGATGTGATTGAGCGCAGCGACAGCAAGCAGGACAAGTCGCGCATGATGAATGACCCCACGGAGACTCAAAGCACGCTACTCAATGGAGACCTGCAGACCAGCATTTGAAGCTTGTTAATTCTAATTGCATCCCTTATGTGTGATCTATACAGACATCTTTGATTTCACATCAACTCTCCCTCAACCTCACAAGCTCATCACACACAAACAAATAAACTAACAAAACGCACACGCACACACACACACACACACACACACACACACACACACACACACACACACACACAGAGAGAAACAAACACGCAGGTGTTTCTGCAGGTGGAATCGGTCATCCTGACCTGTTATCATACCCTATGAACAGCTCACATAGGGAGAGTGATTGTAGTTGATCTCATGGTGTGATATTTTGTAAGCATTTTCTTCTCCCTGTGGACGAGATGAAAAAAATGCCAAAGGAACTAAACCCTCATGGTGTCTGCTCCTCAACGGCTGTTATCATGTTCTTTATGTCTCATATCTCTGTTTACCAACTCTCGCTTTATGTTCTCAAAAGACATACAATGACATGACATGACATTGGGTTTTCCTGGTCGTAAAACCCATACATTGGGATATGTTCATAAAGGAGAGAATACAAACTGTAGTTGTGACTGCTCTCTGGTGTTTGGGTGGATAGCTGAAGATGTGTCCTGAGTGTATTGACACTGGTGGACAGTGACAGGATCATGTGAGGACCAGAACAGGGTTGTGTTCATTAGGCCCCAAACGGAAGAAAAGGGACTGAAACCAGGAAGTGCTACCTGAAATTGTCTAATAAGAAACATGCGTTTTCCGCTGCAGAGCATTTTGACATGTCCCAGACTGTTACCTACGGTTACTGATTGACAGCAGACGAGACTTAACCATGGAGAACAAGGATTCTCTGCACATATGTTTACACTAGCAGGGTGAACCACCACCTCAATCAGTCTTTGTCACATTGTCCCGTAGCCAAGATAAATAGCAGACTAGGACGTAGGAAGTATGCCAAAGTGAGACTAGGACTACAGCAGACTCACTGTGTGCACATTGTCTGTTTACAAAGATTGTGTCCAAAATGTTGGGCAGAATGTGGAATTAGTAACATGCCTCTATTCTTAGATACTGTATTACTTAACACAACAGTGAGCAGCAGGCCACATCACATCTGGATCACTACACCAAGGTGTAGTTTGGTTATCTAATGACTTACTACAGAAAGAGGAGTAAGGTCTGAAATGACATAAAAACACATGATATCCCACATGGGTAATTTGCTGGCACAAGTCCTGCTGAGACTTATACTGTCCAAATATGGACTCCGTAAAGTCGGTTTAACATTATGGTTGACCTTAGTGGGGTTTTTAACCTCAGAAAGACACATATATGCTGTGGACAAATATTCATCAGTGAGTCATGGACCTACAGCATACAGCTGAACAGAGTGACAGAGTTGGAATCACATGACCTAATGATGACTGTATGAAGTCCCCTGATAACTATGAATGCACCCTTACTATGTAATTGAACAGTTTCTCTGTGTGTGTGTGTGTGTGTGTGTGTGTGTGTGTGTGTGTGTGTGTGTGTGTGTACACGTGTGTGTGTGTGTGTGTACTGTACACAGTGTTTTATTTGATACAACATTCAGTCCAAGGCCATGATTAGTAGAAGTGTAGAATGAGTAGATATTGTCCCCAATATGTGTACCAGGTGACCTCACCAGGAAAAACTCAGGGCCCAAATTATAATTCTAGCCCAGAGTGTTTCTTGGTCGGGTTATTATAATTCTAGCCCAGAGTGTTTCTTGGTCAGGTAACATGACCAGTAAGGGTGCAGAGTCCTACTACAGAGATGAATGTTGACATTTTGTTATATTGACGGTATTAGCATGGCATCGACCAAGGCTAATCACTAACCAAACTGCTGCTAGACTGTATAGACTCCAATGTGTGCTGTAATTGTCAAGTCAACATTGTCATGTCGTGGTTGAGAATCATTTAATTCATTTTTCCTCCAAGCTGAGTGGCCGCTGTTTGATAGTTTAGATAGCAAAGACAATGCATTTTTCAATCCTATTGTCCAGTCCTATTTGAAACCATCCCTGGTCACGTTTCACCTCATTCATAAATTGTTGCTATTGCTGTTATGTTGCAGTTACAGAAAATAATGTCCAAGAAAGACCCGTCTTTGCTTCAGCAGGTATTGAATACTGTAGTGGTCTTCTTTGCTGTAAATTAAGCAGCGTTAATCTGTTTCTCCATCAAGCATAATTTCTTCAAAGCCCAAAGAACAAATCCACAGTCTGATCAGTTACAATTCAAAATGGCAGTCGTCAGAAACACTACAGGTCATGCTACAAACACCGATAAATCTCCACCGCATCGTGGATTCATTATTTGAAATAGTTACCCTTAGTTTGGCAGCTGTTTGACCTGCATCTGACCCACATTTCATAGCTGGTCTTCAGGCTTGCCGAGTCATGTTGTGTTTGAGATGCTGAGCTCATCACAGGCTACCCAGGCCTAGGGCGGGACAATCACCCACATACCCCTACTATTTCTGAGAGGTCAAGTCTACTCATCCCAGGCCACCCATGCAGGCCCAGGGCAGGACAATCACCAACCTGTCCCACACTGGCACATGGAGCATTACCACTGGGCACACACTAGTTCAATCAACATTGTTTCCACGTCATTTCAACGTGGAATAGACATTGAATTGACCTCCGTTCCCAGTGTGCCCTCGCTTTGGGAGGTCAGAGGTCACGCTGAGGTCTCCAGTCTGAGCGATGTGAATTTGAGAAGGGCTAGAAAACATTGTAACCCTACAGGGGTGCAGCAGTGTTCATTCTACTCCCCATCATCATTACTCCCTAAATCTCACAGGTATAACCTGTGGATGGATCTATGCCTATATGGTAGTGTGTACTATACTGTAGATCAGGCTAGAACAGTCAGTACAAAGCCTCTTACATAAAGGTTCACCTGACTCAAAGTGCCATTGTCTCCAGGTGCCATTGACGCCATTCCATTTGTTCCGTTCCAACCATGATTATGAGCCATTCTCTCCTCAGCAGCCTCCTATGATATAAACTATTGTATTGGATTGTCTTTACATTTTGAATACCATCACATTTTATTTGCAATTGACAGAGCAGTGGTTCCCAATACTGTTACGTGTGAAGGAGAGCTCAGGCTCCACAATCTGGCTTCAACCTCCATTATGAGTGGCCGCTGTATCTTTGCTTCGTGAAAAACTTTTTCTGAGCTTTTTTGACTAATAAAAAATCTGACCATGGCCTTTTTTCCCTTTACATTTCTCATGCTTATTAGACTTCATTTGAGATTACAATATTACATGCTGTTGTTCGTTTACAACCTACAGTGGGTAATATGTTAGCATAGCAGCACATTTTCATCCAACCATGGCACCCTGGCTTGGCTACATTGTCTGTAGACATTACAGAATGGGGACCATGACAACACATCCTACAAGTGCTGACGTAAATTGATATGTTATTAGCTATACAAAGTTTCAGGCTGCTGTAGAACCGTTGCAAATAGCTAGCCAACATGGTTATTGTGATATAAAAGGGCAACTCTATAGCCTCCATTTAACATGTGTCCATTACTACTATTATTCTCAGTAGACACGCTCCTGTCCACGCTAGGACACGCTCCTGTCCACACGAGGACACGCTCCTGTCCACACGAGGACACGCTCCTGTCCACACGAGGACACGCTCCTGTCCACACTAGGACACGCTCCTGTCCACACTAGGACACGCTCCTGTCCACACTAGGACACGCTCCTGTCCACACTAGGACACGCTCCTGTCCACACTAGGACACGCTCCTGTCCACACTAGGACACGCTCCTGTCCACACTAGGACACGCTCCTGTCCACACTAGGACACGCTCCTGTCCACACTAGGACACGCTCCTGTCCACACTAGGACACGCTCCTGTCCACACTAGGACACGCTCCTGTCCACACTAGGACACGCTCCTGTCCACACTAGGACACGCTCCTGTCCACACATTCTCCTGTCCAGGACACGCTCCTGTCCACCACTAGGACACGCTCCTGTCCACACTAGGACACGTCCACACTAGGACACGCTCCTGTCCACACTAGGACACGCTCCTGTCCACACTAGGACACTCCTGTCCACACTAGGACACGCTCCTGTCCACACTAGGACACGCTCCTGTCCACACTAGGACACGCTCCTGTCTCCTGTCCACACTAGGACATTCTCCTGTCCACACTAGGACATTCTCCTGTCCACACTAGGACATTCTCCTGTCCACACTAGGACACGCTTCTCCTGTCCACACTAGGGACACGCTCCTGTCCACACTAGGACACGCTCCTGTCCACACTGGACACGCTCCTGTCCACGCTACTAGGACACGCTGCTCCTGTCCACACTACTAGGACACGCTCCTGTCCACACGCTCCTGTCCACACGAGGACACGCTCCTGTCCACACTAGGACACGCTCCTGTCCACACTAGGACACGCTCCTGTCCATACTAGGACACGCTCCTGTCCATACTAGGACACGCTCCTGTCCATACTAGGACACGCTCCTGTCCACACTAGGACACGCTCCTGTCCACACTAGGACACGCTCCTGTCCACACTAGGACACGCTCCTGTCCACACTAGGACACGCTCCTGTCCACACTAGGACATGCTCCTGTCCACACTAGGACATGCTCCTGTCCACACTAGGACATGCTCCTGTCCACACTAGGACATGCTCCTGTCCACACTAGGACACGCTCCTGTCCATACTTGGACAGCTTCCTAATAGGACAATGTATCACCTACCCTCAAGCATTATCACCAAGGGAGACAAGATCTGACCCTGTATCAGTGGTTAGGGACAACTTCTACCCACTCCACTCTTCTCAACTAGAGTCTGTTGCTGAATGGTTTCATTTGTTTGCCTCTGTACAAGGAATTAGTATTGCTTAGGGGCATTCACTCTCTCCAATTCCATTCTGCCATTATGTCATGTTTTTGTACAAAATCTATATTTAGCATTGTTAATATTATTGCTGTTCCTTAGAAATATTGTTCCTTTGTTTGCTCATAAAAATATTGCAGTTGCATGTGTGCGTGTGCTTCTTCATGAAAAGCTCGAGAGTTGATCTCCTGACCACATTGTCCATCATAATGATGTACACAGTAAGCCTAAATCCTGACTTTAATAAGTGTAAGAGATTCGAGAATTGATTAATAATCCCAAAATCCAATAACAGAATACATTTAGTCACGTCACGTCCCTATCAGGGCCCAGGAGCATTCAGTGAAACACTGCCCCTCTGTGGTGAAAATACACTACTACATGAAACAGTGACTAGATTCTCCATGGTGTCTTTTCCTACTCAAGCCTGTGATTTCTGAATCCACAGTGGAGGCTGCTGAGGGGAGGACGGCTCATAATAAATGGCCGGAACGGAGCAAATGGAATGGCATCATACATATTGAAAACATGTGTTTGATGTGACACCATTCCACTGATTCCGCCCGTCATTACCACCAGCCGGTCCTCCCCCCAGCAGACATAACCAGATAATTCCATACCTTACCAAGGCCTGTACTCCTGTCTTCCATCATCTAATAATGATAGGGAAACAGTAACTACTGGAAAGTCTAGGGGCGGTTTCCTTCACACACTTGTCTTGGACTAAAAAAACAACTCAATGTACACAAAAGTATTCCATCAAGTGACTTTAGTTCCACACCAGTCCATCCAGTATCCATGCAGGAGCACAGTAAACAACCATCTCTCTCATCACCACATGGCATCCTGAAGTCCTGAACCAAAGATTGTAGGTTAGCAACAGCCTTCCTCCAAACTAAAATTGCCCCAGTAGCACTGACAGTATAGCTAGCTACTGCAGTAGAAGTGCAGTCAAATCTCTACTCTTGCAATATGCAGTCTATAGACATACATTAAAAGGATTTCCGGGAAAGGTGAATGGTGTCCCATTTATTAATATAGAACTATTGTAGTCATGTTGTACTATACCTGTGAGACCACAGAGCAGACTCAGCCAATCACCACCCAAACAGTGAAAACCTCACCTTAACAGTGGAAACATACAGTCATGGCCAAAAGTTTGAGAATGACACAAATATTAATTTTCACAAAGTCTGCTGCCTCAGCTTGTATGATGGCAATTTGCATATACTCCAGAATGTTATGAAGAGTGATCAGATGAATTGCAAAGTCCCTCTTTGCCGTGCAAATTAACTGAATCCCCCAAAAACATTTCCACTGCATTTCAGCCCTGCCACAAAAGGACCAGCTGACATCATGTCAGTGATTCTCTTGTTAACACAGGTGTGAGAATTGATGAGGACAAGGCTGGAGATCACTCTGCTGATTGAGTTCAAATAACAGAATGGAAGCTTCAAAAGGAGGGTGGTGCTTGGAATCATTGTTCTTCCTCTGTCAACCATGGTTTCCTGCAAGGAAACACGTGCCGTCGTCATTGCTTTGCACAAAAAGGGCTTCACAGGCAAGGATATTGCCGATATTGCTGCCAGTAAGATTGCACCTAAATCAACCATTTATCGGATCATCAAGAACTTCAAGGAGAGCGGTTCAATTGTTGTGACGAAGGCTTCAGGGTGCCCAAGAAAGTCCAGCAAATGTCAGGAGCGTCTCCTAAAGTTGATTCAGCTGCGGGATCGGGGCACCACCAGTACAGAGCTTGCTCAGGAGTGGCAGCAGGCAGGTGTGAGTGCATCTGCACGCACAGTGAGGCAAAGACTTTTGGAGGATGGCTTGGTGTCAAGAAGGGCAGCAAAGAAGCCACTTCTCTCCAGGAAAAACATCAGGGACAAACTGATATTCTGCAAAAGGTACAGGGATTGGACTGCTGAGGACTGGGGTAAAGTCATTTTCTCTGATGAATCCCCTTTCTGGTTGTTTGGGGCATCCGGAAAAAAGCTTGTCCGGAGAAGACAAGGTGAGCGCTACCATCAGTCCTGTGTCATGCCAACAATAAACCATTCAGACCATTCATGTGTAGGGTTGCTTCTCAGCCAAGGGAGTGGGCTCACTCACAATTTTGCCTAAGAACACAGCCATGAATAAAGAATGGTACCAACACATCCTCCGAGAGCAACTTCTCCCAACCATCCAGGAACAGTTTGGTGACGAACAATTCCTTTTCCAGTATCTTGCCATAAGGCAAAAGTTATAACTAAGTGGCTCGGGGAACAAAACATCAATATTTTGGGTCCATAGCCAGGAAACTCCCCAGACCTTAATCTCATTGAGAATTTGTGGTCAATCCTCAAAGAGGTGGGTGGACAAACAAAAACCCACAAATGCTGACATACTCCAAGCATTGATTATGCAAGAATGGGCTGCCATCAGTCAGGATGTGGCCCAGAAGTCAATTGACAGCATGCCAGGGCGGATTGCAGAGGTCTTGAAAAATAATGACAACTTCATGTAATTGTCAATATATGCCTTTGACACTTATGAAATGTAACATCTGACAAACATATCCAAAGACACTGAGGCAGCAGACTTTGTGAAAATTAATACGTGTTATTCTCAAAACCTTGGGCTACGACTGTAGACCCAAACAGCGGGAGTGGTCAATTCTTAGGCTGCAGGACCTGAGAATGAGGTAAGGCATAATATGCCATCTAAACTGACATTTCCTAAAACTACCATGAGGTTATGGACTCCACTAGGATCTATTGGAACGAGTCTAACTACTATGGAGGGCTTCAGGGAAACAGAATGACACAGCAAGAGAAACAAATTAGTAAGCATCATGCATCAAAAGAGCTTGAACGGGATCTTAAGCATATACACATTCGTAACGTAACATACGAAATGGATGACGTACACAACTGTGCTCACGGAGGATCTCAAACCACTGGGCTCCCTGCCTCCCCAAACTACACTACAGAGGGCTTCAGGGAAACTAGTATCCACATCTGAGGCAGGCAGTTCTCCATCTTCTGTCTCTGTGTTGGTGGTTTACCTACAGGGATGTATTCAGTGACAGGAAACACTGAGCTTTAAAGATAGAATGAATAGCAGATATCATTTCCTATTCTATCGGACATTCATTTCTACTAAATGCATTTCTATCCAAACGTTGTCATTCAACACCACGAAACTGCACACTACACTAGAGAACAGATGGAATAGATTTGAAACAGTAGAAATCAGACAATGGAGACAGAGTATGTTCTAATTAAAGAGAAAAAAAGGACCGCATGAGTTTTGTTGAGTTTAATCACTGAAACGGACAATGTCTCTCCTCTCACCTTCTTACACTTTAGGGCTGCGTTCCTGAATGACCTCTGGGTGGCGCTCTTCTCATCGGAAGCCTTGGTGGTGCAACCATTTAAACGTGTGATTTCTCTGTTCTGGCTCAGGGTTCAATAATGGACTATCTGTTCCAGACCAGAGGATAGATATGTTTTATTTATTTGTATTGTTTGTTTGTTTCCCGAGCAGCTGGACCAGACCCAAAGTGTTGCGGTATCAATGTGGTATACATGTTCCCACATTTCTTTTTTAAAACTTTACATACACAGTGATATTCAAACATAAAATACCCAACAACACATTTATGTTCTTTCTTTTTAGACTCAGAATTCAGACAGCATACTGATAGGATAGAGCACTGTGTTACTGCACTGCAGAGGCAACCTACCACAAGACACATTGGGTCGTGCACATCAGGAAACGCAATGGATAACGTTTTAAAACGTTTTGCCACGGAACATTTAAATGAGCGTTTCTCATTGGACAAGCCCAAGCAGTCCCTCCCCGTTTGAGAGTTCTCTATTTGTTGCCTAATGAACACAACCTTGGTCTAAACAAGCCACATGTGGTTGTTGTTGTGGATATTAAGAGAACACTGATGGATTCAAAGCTGGAGAGTGTGCAGCAAACAGACAGCGCCACCATGTACGTGCAATCCTTCATCATCGCCATTTATCCCCCCCAACAACAGTACACAAATCAGTCAACAGAGTCTTGTAACAGAAGAGGTGTAGGCGTCGAGGTATTATTGCCCAAGGCGACATTAAGACAGAGACGTCCAAAATGGCACACTATTCCCTATGTAGTGCACAACTATTGGACAGAATTAAAAAGTAGTGCACTATATAGGGAATAGTGAGCCATTTCAGTTTTGCCCTAGACCTGCACAGCTGTGTTGCAGTAGGCTTACGTTAGCACATCGCTTTAGTTGACAGACTCTAGAGGTATGTGTGAAATGGCCCACTATTCCCTAGAGAACTACATTTGTCCCTGCAGTATATGGGGAATAGCAAGCGATTTGCCCCAGGTATCCACCCTACTGTGTTGCAGAGGTCTTTTAAAAAGACCCACAGCAGTCTGATAGCCATGGCCTGGTCCCAGATCTGTTTGTGATGGCTTGCCAGCTACTATAAGAGTTTTAGCAAGACAGCACAAACAGATCTGGGACCAAGCTACAGAGAATACATTGCCTCTACTTCATAATGCCACAAGAAACCTGTAGCTGAAAAATGTCAACAGCCAAAAGTGAGCCAATTTAAATCACCACCATCATTATATACCCAACAACACTTTCCACGATCAAGAATACTACATCGAAATAATGTCTTCTGAAGGTACCATGACAGCAAGGAAGGGACATTACTGCACCGCAACAAAACAGAACGATGAGATTAACGTGGACACTGGAAAGAAATGGTACAAAGAATTTCAATGAACGAGTCGCTAAATAAAAAAATAGATATTCCCTCAACCAAAATGAAACAAGAAAATAATCAACAAAAAAAATAGTTTGAACATGGGTACGTTCAGTTTGCTCCAAGTCCATTTTTCATGTTTGGCTACGCTTACCAGGAAACTAGCAAGGATGGCGTCTCGTGCTCTCAGTTCTCTCACTTTTCCTCTTTAAAAAAATAGATGTACTAGAGGATCATACAGCATATTCCAAAACTAAATTCAAATGATAAGAATCATAACTAAATCTTGTTTGCTATTTTATTTTAAATAATACCATACTTTGTTCTGTTGTTGAAGTATATATCTTTTTTGCATTCAGTTGTGTATGCATATGAAGACGTTGGACAGTCTCCTCCCATCGTCTCTGTATGGTAAATGCTTTTCAGTGGAAACGAGAGCACCATGAGGAAAGAAACAAGAATTCACAAATCAATACTGTAGTTTTGGGGGTTTGAGTCCCACTGTGCCCTCTTCCCTCCTACTTCCTCTCCACAGAACTGTCAATCACTCTCGACAAGGCTCCGCCCCAACGTCAGAAAAGGGGCGGAGTGAGGGAGAGAGAGGGAGGGCTCCTTCCCACCCACTCCACTCCATTTTTCCTCATTCTCTTTCTCCATTCAGTTGTGTCAAGTAGATGCCGGGAGCTCAGTGCTGTTTTTGAACAAGTTTTGCATGATTTTTCACTATTAGTCATTGTTTATGTTAGACTGTCACCCCTGTCAGGGGGGGGTAGTAGTAACTGGTATAGTCAGAGTTTCAGGTAGGTTTGTGTGTTCGTGTTTTATCGTCCTCTGTTCCACAGTCATTGGTTGGTTCCTCATCTCTTTGAGCGTTGGGTTGGTTGGTTCTCCACAGAGTCAGCGGTCTACAAGGTAAGGCTACTCATACTCCAGGAACTGCTTGTGATAGAACAGCAGATACCTGAGGGGAAAGGAAAAGAGCTATTAGACTTACATGTGATTAGTAGTAGACGTAGTAGTAGTAGTAGGTAGTAGTAGCAGCAGCAGTAGTAAAGGGAAATAGTTAGATTAAATGTGAATATTATTATTATTATTATTATTATTATTATTATTAGTAGTAGTAGTAAAAGGAAATAGTTAGATTAAATGTGAATATTATTATTATTATTATTTTAATTAGTAGTAGCAGCAGTAGTAAAGGGAAATAGTTAGATTAAATGTGAATATTATTATTATTATTATTAGTAGTAGTAGCAGCAGTAGTAAAGGGAAATAGTTAGATTAAATGTGAATATTATTATTATTATTATTAGTAGTAGTAGTAGTAGTAGCAGCAGCAGTAGTAAAGGGAAATAGTTAGATTAAATGTGAATATTATTATTATTATTATTAGTAGTAGTAGTAGTAGTAGTAGCAGCAGTAGTAAAGGGAAATAGTTAGATTAAATGTGAATATTATTATTATTAGTATTAGTTAGTAAAGGGAAATAGTTAGTTAAATGTAATATTATTATTAGTAGTAGTAGCAGCAGCAGTAGTAAGGGAAATAGTTAGATTAAATGTGAATATTATTATTATTATTATTATTATTATTATTAGTAGTAGTAGTAGTAGTAGTAGTAGCAGCAGCAGTAAAGGGAAATAGTTTGATTAAATGTGATTATTATTAGTAGTAGTAGTAGCAGCAGCAGTAAAGGGAAATAGTTCGATTAAATGTGATTATTATTAGTAGTAGTAGTAGCAGCAGCAGTAGTAAAGGGAAATAGTTAGATTAAATGTGATTATTATTATTATTAGTAGTAGTAGTAGCAGCAGTAGTAAAGGGAAATAGTTAGATTAAATGTGAATATTATTATTATTATTATTATTAGTAGTAGTAGTAGTAGTAGTAGTAGTAGCAGCAGCAGTAGTAAAGGGAAATAGTTAGATTAAATGTGAATATTATTATTATTATTATTATTAGTAGTAGTAGTAGCAGCAGCAGTAGTAAAGGGAAATAGTTAGATTAAATGTGAATATTATTATTAGTAGTAGTAGCAGCAGCAGCAGTAGTAAAGGGAAATAGTTAGATTAAATGTGAATATTATTATTATTATTATTATTAGTAGTAGTAGCAGCAGCAGTAAAGGGAAATAGTTCGATTAAATGTGATTATTATTAGTAGTAGTAGTAGCAGCAGCAGTAAAGGGAAATAGTTAGATTAAATGTGATTATTATTATTATTAGTAGTAGTAGTAGCAGCAGCAGTAAAGGGAAATAGTTTGATTAAATGTGATTATTATTATTATTAGTAGTAGTAGAGGGAAATAGCTATTAGACTTAAATGTGATTAGTAGTAGCAGCAGTAGTAGTAGTATTAGTAGCAGGAGTAGTATTAGCAAGCAGTACTAGTAGTATTAGTAGTAGCAGTAGTAAAGGGAAATAGTTAGATTAAACGTGATTATTAGCAGTAGTAGTACAGGGAAAGTGCTATTAGACTTAAATGTGATTAGTAGGAGTAGTAGTAGTAGTAGCAGTATTAGTAAGTAGTACTAGTAGTAGCAGTATTAGTAAGTAGTACTAGCAGCAGCAGTAGTAGTAATAGTATTAGTAGTAAAGGGAAATAGTTCGATTAAATTAGATTAGTAGTAGTAGTAGCTGTAGTAGTAACAGCTGTAGTAGTAGTAAGTAGTACTAGCAGCAGCAGTTTTAGTAATAGTAGCAGTAGTATTAATAGCAGTATTAGTTAGTAGTAGCAGCAGTAGCAGTAATAGAAGTAGCAGCAGTAGTAGTAGCAATAGCAGCAGCAGTAGTATTAGAAGCAGTAGTATCAGTATTAGTAGCAGTAGTATTAGTAGCAGTATTAGTAGCATTAGCAGTAGTAGTATTAGTAGCATTAGCAGTATTAGTAGCAGAATAGGGAAAGCACTATTTGATATAAATGTGATTAGTAGTAATGGTACAGGAAAATAGTTAACTTAAATGTGGTTAGTTTGTGTGGGGTTGTTCAGGGTTGTTAACACTAAGAATGTGTATGGATGGAATCGACCTCTAGAGTTGGGGTCAATTAAATCTAAATTGACTGCAATCTAACATTGTGTTCAGTCGGGCACCCAAAACATTTTGCAACAACAAATGGACATCTGTGTTCATATTGGACACGTTCAGGTAGTAGCAGTAGTTGTACAGGTAGTTCTGAATATGATGCGGGTGTTGAACTGCAATCACACAGAAATTCCACATCTAAATCAACTGAGAGTAACTTGACTGAAATGGATCCTCAGGGTTATGTTCAGTGGGGAGAAAACATTTGGAAATGGATTGAAACCTGGAGGTACTACCTGAACTTGTTCAATAACACAACCTTTTGTTTTCCTCTGAAAAAACGTTTTGCTACAGTGTACCCCACTGAACACAGTCAAAATATTTTACAACAGAAAACAAATAGTAGTGTTTTTCTATTGGTAGTCCCTCCCTGCTCCAGTCGTTCCTTTCAGTCTGTTTTGTAAAGGAAATGACCGTGGAGTCTGACGACCCACCCTTCACTGTCCAACACGTCCTTGATGCTGGCCTTTGTGATGATGGCGTCGTCACACTTGAACCACTGGTCCTTGTGTTGGCGGATGAAGCTGGTGTAGTGACCACTCTCCAGGGTGCCCTGGTGGTTCACCACCGCAAACAGAGAATACCTGCTCCACCACAACACACAGACAGTTAAACAGAGAATACCTGCTCCACCACAACACACAGACAGTTAAACAGAGAATACCTGGTCCACCACAACACACAGACAGTTAAACAGAGAATACCTGGTCCACCACAACACACAGACAGTTAAACAGAGAATACCTGGTCCACCACAACACACAGACAGTTAAACAGAGAATACCTGGTCCACCACAACACACAGACAGTTAAACAGAGAATACCTGGTCCACCACAACACACAGACAGTTAAACAGAGAATGCCTGGTCCACCACAACACACAGACAGTTAAACAGAGAATGCCTGCTCCACCACAACACACAGACAGTTAAACAGAGAATACCTGCTCCACCACAACACACAGACAGTTAAACAGAGAATACCTGCTCCACCACAACACACAGACAGTTAAACAGAGAATACCTGCTCCACCACAACACACAGACAGTTAAACAGAGAATACCTGCTCCACCACAACACACAGACAGTTGAACAGAGAATACCTGCTCCACCACAACACACAGACAGTTAAACAGAGAATACCTGCTCCACCACAACACACAGACAGTTAAACAGAGAATACCTGCTCCACCACAACACACAGACAGTTAAACAGAGAATACCTGCTCCACCACAACACAGACAGTTAAACAGAGAATACCTGGTCCACCACAACACACAGACAGTTGAACAGAGAATACCTGCTCCACCACAACACACTAGAGGTCGACCGATTAATTAACATTCGGAAATCTGTATTTTTGGACACCGATTTTCCTTTTTATTTACACCTTTATTGAATCTTTATTTAACTAGGCAAGTCAGTTAAGAACACATTCTTATTTTCAATGACGGCCTAGGAACAGTGGGTTAACTGCCTTGTTCAGGGGCAGAACAACAGATTTTTACCTTGTCAGCCCGGGGATTCAATCTTGCAACCTGACGCTCTAACCTGATTACATTGCACTCCACGAGGAACCTGCCTGTTACGCGAATGCAGCAAACCAAGGTAAGTTGCGAGCTAGCATTAAACTTATCTTATAAAAAACAATGAATCAATCAATACTAATCACTAGTTATAACTACACATGGTTGATATTACTAGTTTATCTAGTGTGTCCTGCGTCCTGCGTTGCATATAATTGATGCGGTGGCATTCACAAAAAGGACTGTTGTTGTTCCAACGTGTACCTAACCATAAACATCAATGCCTTTCTTAAAATCAATACACAAGTATATATTTTTAAACCTGCATATTTAGTTAATATTGCCTGCTAACATTAATTTAATTTACCTTGGAAAAATGTTGTCACTTCTCTTGCAACAGAGTCAGGGTATATGCAACAGTTTGGGCCGCCTGGCTCGTTGCGAACTAATTTGCCAGAATGTTACGTAATTATGACATAACATTGAAGGTTGTGCAATGTAACAGCAATATTTAGACTTAGGGATGCCACCCATTAGATAAAATACAGAACGGTTCTGTATGATGATAGTTTCCGGATTCGACCATGTTAATGACCCAAGGCTCGTATTTGTGTGTGTTATTATGTTATAATTAAGTCTATGATTTGATAGAGCAGTCTGACTGAGCGGTGGTAGAAAGCAGCAGGCTCGTAAACATTAATTCAAACGGCACTTTTGAGCGTTTTACCAGCAGATCGTCGCTGTACTTCAAGCACTGTTGATGACTTCAAGCCTATCAACTACCGAGATTAGGCTGGTGTAACCGATGTGCGCTAATAGCGTTTCAAACTTCACTCGCTCTGAGACTTGGAGTAGTTGTTCCCCTTGCTCTGCATGGGTAACGCTGCTTCGAGGGTGGCTGTTGTCGATGTGTTCCTGGTTCGAGCCCAGGGAGGAGCGAGGAGAGGGACAGAATCTATACTGTTACACTGGCAATACTAAAGTGCCTATAAGAACATCCAATAGTCAAAGGTATATGAAATACAAATCGTATAAAGAGAAATAGTCCTATAATTCCTATAATAACTACAACCTAAACCTTCTTACCTGGGAATATTTCAGACTCATGTTAAAAGGAACGACCAGCTTTCATATGTTCTCATGTTCTGAGCAAGGAACATATTGCACTTTTACTTACAACACTGTGTTTTTACATTATTTAAACCAAATTGAACATGTTTCATTATTTATTTGAGGCTAAATTGATTTTATTGATGTATTGTATTAAGTTAAAATAAGTGTTCATTCAGTATTGTTGTAATTGTCATTATTACAAATAAAAAAATTCTTATATATATATATATATATATATATATTTTTTTAATTAATTATTTAAATTGGCCGATTAATCGGCATCAGCTTTTTTTGGTCCTCCAATAATCGGCATCGGCGTTGAAAAATCATAATGGGTCGACCTCTACAACACACACACACAGTGGACAGTTATACAGAGAATACCTGGTCCACCACAACACACACACAGAGACAGTGGACAGTTAAACAGAGAATACCTGGTCCACCACAACACATACACACAGCGACAGTGGACAGTTAAACAGAGAATACCTGGTCCACCACAACACACACACAGAGAATACCTGGTCCACCACAACACACACACAGAGAATACCTGGTCCACCACAACACACACACAGAGAATACCTGGTCCACCACAACACACACACAGAGAGACAGTGGAGAAGGAAGTGAGGCTGACTTAAAGTACTTTATATCACAGCTGGTGGTATATATTAACTTCACCTGATTATTCTGGCTTCACCTATTCCTCTTAGTTTACACATCCATTTCTCTGACCATGTCAACGAGTCAGAGGGACAGTCAATGGCCTATATCCAATCCATCAAAACAGTCACAGGGACCATGGTGATGAACACTCTTGTCCTTAGTACTCCAGTCAAAGTACCAACTAGACATGGTCCTGTATAACACGGATCCATTTAACCCTGGTAAATGTCTGGGATAATGAATGCCAGTGTAACCGCCATGGAGGAGAATAATGGAGCTACATTTAATAGTGTTTAAATTGATTTCATTTGGGAGTCGGACTAGGAAGCTCCACGCCGTTAGCATTCGCTGTTGCGCTAGAATGGAAACAATGAGATGAATCTAGCATTTTTTCTGTGCTTTCGTTCTCAAATAAATGACAAACGGCAGACATGGAAACCCATCAACATTAGAATAAGGTGTTATTCAGACCAGGCTTCAAATACTAGTGGAAATGTGAAATCCTTTCAGCGGTTGTTTTAGCTCGTCTGGAGTGCTAGGTGGGACATGTTTCAGCGGTTGTTTTAGCTCGTCTGGAGTGCTAGGTGGGACATGTTTCAGTGTTTGTTTTAGCTCGTCTGGAGTGCTAGGTGGGCCATGTTTCAGCGTTTGTTTTAGCTCGTCTGGAGTGCTAGGTGGGCCATGTTTCAGCGTTTGTTTTAGCTCGTCTGGAGTGCTAGGTGGGCCATGTTTCAGCGTTTGTTTTAGCTCGTCTGGAGTGCTAGGTGGGCCATGTTTCAGCGGTTGTTTTAGCTCGTCTGGAGTGCTAGGTGGGCCATGTTTCAGCGGTTGTTTTAGCTCGTCTGGAGTGCTAGGTGGGCCGTGTTTCAGCGGTTGTTTTAGCTCGTCTGGAGTGCTAGGTGGGACATGTTTCAGCGTTTGTTTTAGCTCGTCTGGAGTGCTAGGTGGGCCATGTTTCAGCGTTTGTTTTAGCTCGTCTGGAGTGCTAGGTGGGCCATGTTTCAGCGTTTGTTTTAGCTCGTCTGGAGTGCTAGGTGGGCCATGTTTCAGCGTTTGTTTTAGCTCGTCTGGAGTGCTAGGTGGGACATGTTTCAGCGTTTGTTTTAGCTCGTCTGGAGTGCTAGGTGGGCCATGTTTCAGCGTTTGTTTTAGCTCGTCTGGAGTGCTAGGTGGGCCATGTTTCAGCGTTTGTTTTAGCTCGTCTGGAGTGCTAGGTGGGACATGTTTCAGCGTTTGTTTTAGCTCGTCTGGAGTGCTAGGTGGGCCATGTTTCAGCGTTTGTTTTAGCTCGTCTGGAGTGCTAGGTGGGACATGTTTGCACTTTTCAACTATTTTCTTGGTTCCATTGTGCAAGGCAAAGCTCAATCAAGCCCAGACAGATCAAAGGTTTAAACAGCATTTCAACCTTACTTGAAGCCAGATCTGGTGCTGTTTACTGGTGATACGTTGTTTACCATAACAGAATAAACATCAACATACTTACTTATTGTCGTTGTTTAATACTTCTACTGTCTGTTGATACTGGCCATTCATCCTGCTCTCCTTACTGTAGAGGACAGAGACACCGTCACATGCTCATATCAAATGACACCCACTATATTGACACGGGACAGTGAGAAGGACATCATCCAACATACATGGTTACAGTTGACTTGAAACATCCAGGTTACATAACAGTCATTCAAATGACAGTCTCACAGTGAAGGCTACATGTCTATATTAGTCATGAAGCTGATGCTCTTATCCCCTGTGACGTGAAGTGTGTTCATCTTCAGGTAGCTGGGTGAGAAACCCACCTATCAGTCAGTCATAGTGAGCTCCTGTTTCCTCAACATAGTCAGTGGTAGTAGGAGTGTTAGTTCAAGAGTGACTGTTACTACAATCTGTTATGTCACGTTTGACAGTGTTATGAAGGAAAGTGTTACCACATACTAGAATTCTGTCATGAGTATTCAGACATAATACTGTGTCTTGGATTGATTGATTTGGGGTCAATACATTTCTCCAGTTATAAACTATCTAAAGTACAAAGAACCCCAGAGGATGACATGAAAGTGTCCCAAACATCCACTAGGTGGCAGGGGTGTCCTGCATAATAAGCAGACAGACAGGAGAGCCTCCTACACTCTCCTATTTCTCTGCCGCTCACTACAGCCAGAGCCGCATGACTCCCGTTCACTACAGCCAGAGCCGCATGACTCCCGAACACTACAGCCAGAGCCGCATGACTCCCGAACACTACAGCCAGAGCCGCATGACTCCCGCTCACACTACAGCCAGAGCCGCATGACTCCCGAACACTACAGCCAGAGCCGCATGACTCCCGAACACTACAGCCAGAGCCGCATGACTCCCGAACACTACAGCCAGAGCCGCATGACTCCCGAACACTACAGCCAGAGCCGCATGACTCCCGAACACTACAGCCAGAGCCGCATGACTCCCGCTCACTACAGCCAGAGCCGCATGACTCCCGAACACTACAGCCAGAGCCGCATGACTCCCGCTCACTACAGCCAGAGCCGCATGACTCCCGAACACTACAGCCAGAGCCGCATGACTCCCGAACACTACAGCCAGAGCCGCATGACTCCCGCTCACTACAGCCAGAGCCGCATGACTCCC
Source organism: Oncorhynchus keta (assembly GCF_023373465.1). Classification (NCBI taxonomy): domain Eukaryota; kingdom Metazoa; phylum Chordata; class Actinopteri; order Salmoniformes; family Salmonidae; genus Oncorhynchus; species Oncorhynchus keta. Next base: position 275,748 of record NW_026290771.1, on the reverse strand, counting down.
GCAGCCAGAGCCGCATGACTCACTACAGCCAGAGCCGCATGACTCCCGCTCACTACAGCCAGAGCCGCATGACTCCCGAACACTACAGCCAGAGCCGCATGACTCCCGAACACTACAGCCAGAGCCGCATGACTCCCGAACACTACAGCCAGAGCCGCATGACTCCCGAACACTACAGCCAGAGCCGCATGACTCCCGAACACTACAGCCAGAGCCGCATGACTCCCGCTCACTACAGCCAGAGCCGCATGACTCCCGCTCACTCCAGCCAGAGCCGCATGACTCCCGCTCACTACAGCCAGAGCCGCATGACTCCCGCTCACTACAGCCAGAGCCGCATGACTCCCGCTCACTACAGCCAGAGCCGCATGACTCCCGCTCACTACAGCCAGAGCCGCATGACTCCCGAACACTACAGCCAGAGCCGCATGACTCCCGAACACTACAGCCAGAGCCGCATGACTCCCGAACACTACAGCCAGAGCCGCATGACTCCCGAACACTACAGCCAGAGCCGCATGACTCCCGAACACTACAGCCAGAGCCGCATGACTCCCGAACACTACAGCCAGAGCCGCATGACTCCCGAACACTACAGCCAGAGCCGCATGACTCCCGAACACTACAGCCAGAGCCTCATGACTCCCGTTCACTACAGCCAGAGCCTCATGACTCCCGAACACTACAGCCAGAGCCGCATGACTCCCGAACACTACAGCCAGAGCCGCATGACTCCCGAACACTACAGCCAGAGCCGCATGACTCCCGAACACTACAGCCAGAGCCGCATGATCAAAGCATGGTTCAATGCCGAACAGACAGGCAGTAGGAAGGCAGAGTATACGACAGGCAGTAGGAAGGCAGGTATACGATAGGCAGTAGGAAGGCAGGGTATACGACAGGCAGTAGGAAGGCAGGGTATACGACAGGCAGTAGGAAGGCGGGGTATACGACAGGCAGTAGGAAGGCGGGGTATACGACAGGCAGTAGGAAGGCAGGGTATACGATAGACAGTAGGAAGGTAGGGTATACGACAGGCAGTAGGAAGGCAGGGTATACGATAGACAGTAGGAAGGCAGGGTATACGACAGGCAGTAGGAAGGCAGGGTATACGACAGGCAGTTGGAAGGTAGGGTATACGATAGACAGTAGGAAGGTAGGGTATACGATAGACAGTAGGATGCAGGGTATACGATAGACAGTAGGAAGGCAGGGTATTGGATAGACAGTAGGAAGGCAGGGTATACGATAGACAGTAGGAAGGTAGGGTATACGATAGACAGTAGGAAGGCAGGGTATACGATAGACAGTAGGAAGGCGGGGTATACGATAGGCAGTAGGAAGGCGGGGTATACGGTAGACAGTAGGAAGGCGGGGTATACGATAGGCAGTAGGAAGGCGGGGTATACGATAGGCAGTAGGAAGGCAGGGGTATACGATAGGCAGTAGGAAGGCAGGGTATACGATAGGCAGTAGGAAGGCAGGGTATACGATAGACAGTAGGATGCAGGGTATACGATAGACAGTAGGAAGGCAGGGTATACGATAGACAGTAGGAAGGCAGGGTATACGATAGACAGTAGGAAGGCAGGGTATACGACAGGCAGTTGGAAGGCAGGGTATACGATAGACAGTAGGAAGGTAGGGTATACGATAGACAGTAGGAAGGCAGGGTATACGATAGACAGTAGGAAGGCAGGGTATACGATAGACAGTAGGAAGGCAGGGTATACGATAGACAGGGAGGCAGGGTATAGGGTATACGATAGACAGTAGGAAGGCAGGGTATACGATAGACAGTAGGAAGGCAGGCGCGATAGACAGTAGGAAGGCAGGGTATACGATAGACAGTAGGAAGGCAGGGTATACGATAGACAGTAGGAAGGCAGGGTATACGATAGACAGTAGGAAGGCAGGGTATACGATATAGGAAGGCAGGGTATACGATAGACAGTAGGAAGGCAGGGTATACGATAGACAGTAGGAAGGCAGGGTATACGATAGGTAGGAAGGCGGGTATAGATAGACAGTAGGAAGGCAGGGTATACGATAGACAGTAGGAAGGCAGGGTATACGATAGACAGTAGGAAGGCAGGGTATACGATAGACAGTAGGAAGGCAGGGTATACGATAGACAGTAGGAAGGCAGGGTATACGATAGGCAGTAGGAAGGCAGGGTATACGATAGACAGTAGGAAGGCAGGGTATACGATAGACAGTAGGAAGGCAGGGTATACGATAGACAGTAGGAAGGCAGGGTATACGATAGACAGTAGGAAGGCAGGGTATACGATAGACAGTAGGAAGGCAGGGTATACGATAGACAGTAGGAAGGCAGGGTATACGATAGACAGTAGGAAGGCAGGGTATACGATAGACAGTAGGAAGGAAGGGTATACGATAGACAGTAGGAAGGCAGGGTATACGATAGACAGTAGGAAGGCAGGGTATACGATAGACAGTAGGAAGGCAGGGTATACGATAGACAGTAGGAAGGCAGGGTATACGATAGACAGTAGGAAGGCAGGGTATACGATAGACAGTAGGAAGGCAGGGTATACGATAGACAGTAGAATGCAGGGTATACGATAGACAGTAGGAAGGCAGGGTATACGATAGACGGTAGGAAGGCAGGGTATACGATAGACAGTAGGAAGGCAGGGTATACGATAGACAGTAGGAAGGCAGGGTATACGATAGACAGTAGGAAGGCAGGGTATACGATAGACAGTAGGAAGGCAGGGTATACGATAGACAGTAGGAAGGCAAGGCAGGGTATACGATAGACAGTAGGAAGGCAGGGTATACGATAGACAGTAGGAAGGCAGGGTATACGATAGACAGTAGGAAGGCAGGGTATACGATAGGCAGGGAAGGCAGGGTACGATAGGCAGTAGGAAGGCAGGGTATACGATAGACAGTAGGAAGGCAGGGTATACGATAGACAGTAGGAAGGCAGGGTATACGATAGACAGTAGGAAGGCAGGGTATACGATAGACAGTAGGAAGGCAGGGTATACGACAGGCAGTAGGAAGGCAGGGTATACGACAGGCAGTAGGAAGGCAGGGTATACGATAGACAGTAGGAAGGCAGGGTATACGATAGACAGTAGGAAGGCAGGGTATACGATAGACAGTAGGAAGGCAGGGTATACGATAGACAGTAGGAAGGCAGGGTATACGATAGACAGTAGGAAGGCAGGGTATACGATAGACAGTAGGAAGGCAGGGTATACGATAGACAGTAGGAAGGCAGGGTATACGATAGACAGTAGGAAGGCAGGGTATACGATAGACAGTAGGAAGGCAGGGTATACGATAGACAGTAGGAAGGCAGGGTATACGATAGACAGGTAGGGTATACGATAGACAGTAGGAAGGCAGGGTATACGATAGACAGTAGGAAGGCAGGGTATACGATAGACAGTAGGAAGGCAGGGTATACGATAGACAGTAGGAAGGCAGGGTATACGATAGACAGTAGGAAGGCAGGGTATACGATAGACAGTAGGAAGGCAGGGTATACGATAGGCAGTAGGAAGGCAGGGTATACGATAGACAGTAGGAAGGTAGGGTATACGATAGACAGTAGGAAGGCAGGGTATACGATAGACAGTAGGAAGGCAGGGTATACGATAGACAGTAGGAAGGCAGGGTATACGATAGACAGTAGGAAGGCAGGGTATACGATAGACAGTAGGAAGGCAGGGTATACGATAGACAGTAGGAAGGCAGGGTATACGATAGACAGTAGGAAGGCAGGGTATACGATAGACAGTAGGAAGGCAGGGTATACGATAGACAGTAGGAAGGCAGGGTATACGATAGACAGTAGGAAGGCAGGGTATACGATAGACAGTAGGAAGGCAGGGTATACGATAGACAGTAGGAAGGCAGGGTATACGATAGACAGTAGGAAGGCAGGGTATACGATAGACAGTAGGAAGGCAGGGTATACGATAGACAGTAGGAAGGCAGGGTATACGATAGACAGTAGGAAGGCAGGGTATACGATAGACAGTAGGAAGGCAGGGTATACGATAGACAGTAGGAAGGCAGGGTATACGATAGACAGTAGGAAGAGGGTATACGATAGACAGTAGGAAGGCAGGGTATACGATAGACAGTAGGAAGGCAGGGTATACGATAGGAAGGAAGGCAGGGTATACGATAGACAGTAGGAAGGCAGGGTATACGATAGACAGTAGGAAGGACAGGTAGATAGACAGTATACGATAGACAGTAGGAAGGCAGGGTATACGATAGACAGTAGGAAGGCAGGGTATACGATAGACAGTAGGAAGGTAGGGTATACGATAGACAGTAGGAAGGCAGGGTATACGATAGACAGTAGGAAGGCAGGGTATACGATAGACAGTAGGAAGGCAGGGTATACGATAGACAGTAGGAAGGTAGGGTATACGATAGACAGTAGGAAGGCAGGGTATACGATAGACAGTAGGAAGGCAGGGTATACGATAGACAGTAGGAAGGCAGGGTATACGATAGACAGTAGGAAGGCAGGGTATACGATAGACAGTAGGAAGGCAGGGTATACGATAGACAGTAGGAAGGCAGGGTATACGATAGACAGGTAGGGTAGATAGACAGGTAGGGTATACGATAGACAGTAGGAAGGCAGGGTATACGATAGACGATAGACAGTAGGAAGGCAGGGTATACGATAGACAGTAGGAAGGCAGGGTATACGATAGACAGTAGGAAGGCAGGGTATACGATAGACAGTAGGAAGGCAGGGTATACGATAGACAGTAGGAAGGCAGGGTATAGATAGGACAGGGAAGGTAGGGTATACGATAGACAGTAGGAAGGTAGGGTATACGATAGACAGTAGGAAGGCAGGGTATACGATAGACAGTAGGAAGGCAGGGTATACGATAGACAGTAGGAAGGCAGGGTATACGATAGACAGTAGGAAGGTAGGGTATACGATAGACAGTAGGAAGGCGGGGTATACGATAGACAGTAGGAAGGCAGGGTATACGATAGACAGTAGGAAGGCAGGGTATACGATAGACAGTAGGAAGGCAGGGTATAGGATAGACAGTAGGAAGGCAGGGTATACGATAGACAGTAGGAAGGCAGGGTATACGATAGACAGTAGGAAGGCAGGGTATACGATAGACAGTAGGAAGGCAGGGTATACGATAGACAGTAGGAAGGCAGGGTATACGATAGACAGTAGGAAGGCAGGGTATACGATAGACAGTAGGAAGGCAGGGTATACGATAGACAGTAGGAAGGCAGGGTATACGATAGACAGTAGGAAGGAAGGACAGTAGGAAGGCAGGGTATAGACAGTAGGAAGACAGTAGGAAGGCAGGGTATACGATAGACAGTAGGAAGGCAGGGTATAGATAGATAGACAGTAGGAAGGCAGGGTATACGATAGACAGTAGGAAGGCAGGGTATACGATAGACAGTAGGAAGGCAGGGTATACGATAGACAGTAGGAAGGCAGGGTATACGATAGACAGTAGGAAGGCAGGGTATACGATAGACAGTAGGAAGGCAGGGTATACGATAGACAGTAGGAAGGCAGGGTATACGATAGACAGTAGGAAGGCAGGGTATACGATAGACAGTAGGAAGGCAGGGTATACGATAGACAGTAGGAAGGCAGGGTATACGATAGACAGTAGGAAGGCAGGGTATACGATAGACAGTAGGAAGGCAGGGTATACGATAGACAGTAGGAAGGCAGGGTATACGATAGACAGTAGGAAGGCAGGGTATACGATAGACAGTAGGAAGGCAGGGTATACGATAGACAGTAGGAAGGCAGGGTATACGATAGACAGTAGGAAGGTGGAGGATGGAGAACACACAGCGTTCATACACTCATCATTATTTTATAGTGCGGGAGCACGAGGAGTGAGGGCTTTCTATTTCCAAACCAGAGCTTAGATCTACAGTGTGTGTGTGTGTGTGTGTGTGTGTGTGTGTGTGTGTGTATGTGGAGAGATCTCACCTGGAAGCTATGAAAGGTGTCATGTCCAGCTCTAGAGGGAAGGAGACGTAGGTGGTGATCTTCCTCCTCAGTTTGGCAGAGTGTTCAAACCGCTACACCCCAGGAGGTATGGGGGAGAGAAGAGAAGAGAGGGGGAGATAAGAGAAGGGGAGAGGAGGGAGAGAAGAGGGGGAGAGAAGGGAGAGAAGAGAGGGGGAGAGAAGAGAAGGGGAGAGGAGGGAGAGAAGAGGGGGAGAGAAGGGAGAGAAGAGAGGAGGGAGAGAAGAGGGGGAGAGAAGGGAGAGAAGAGGGGGAGAGGAGGGAGAGAAAGAAGAGGGAGAGAAAGAAGAGAAGAGAGGAAAGACAAGGGGGAGAGGAGGAGAGAAAGAAGAGAAGAGAGGAAAGACAAGGGGGAGAGGAGGAGAGAAAGAAGAGAAGAGAGGAAAGACAAGGGGGAGAGGAGGAGAGAAAGAAGAGAAGAGAGGAAAGAGAGAGGGAGAGGGGAGGAGGGAAAGAGAAAAGAGAGAGAAGAGGGGGCAGAAAGGAGAGAAGGGGGAGAGAGAAGAGGGGGCAGAAAGGAGAGAAGGGGAGAAAGAAGAGGGGGCAGAAAGGAGAGAAGGGGAGAGAGAGAGGGGGCAGAAAGGAGAGAAGGGGAGAGAGAAGAGGGGGCAGAAAGGAGAGAAGGGGAGGGAGAGAGAGGGGGCAGAAAGGAGAGAAGGGGGAGGAGAAGAGGGGGCAGAAAGGAGAGAAGGGGGAGGGAGAAGAGGGGGCAGAAAGGAGAGAAGGGGGAGGGAGAAGAGGGGGCAGAAAGGAGAGAAGGGGGAGGGAGAAGAGGGGGCAGAAAGGAGAGAAGGGGGAGAGAGAAGAGGGGGCAGAAAGGAGAGAAGGGGGGAGGGAGAGACAAGGGGGAAAAGAGAGACAAGGGGGAAAAGAGAGACAAGGGGGCAGAAAGGAGAGAGAAGGGGGAAAAGAGAGACAAGGGGGAAAAGAGAGAGAAGAGGGGGCAGATAGGAGAGAGGGGGAAAAGGGAGAGGGGGTGGGGTAGAAGGAGAGCAGAGGGGGAGGGAAGAGAGAGACATTATTTAGACTCCTCCCTGATCTTCTTGTCATTCTGAAGGGAGGGATTACATGTGAGAAGTAGAGAGCTCTGTCAGACTAGAGCCCTGATGGTAATAGATGGATCAGTCTGAAGAGAAGAGAGATTCCCACGTTCAGCATAGTCCTAGGAATATTTTAAAAAGCTTGTGTGTGGCTCCCCATACTCCATAAATAAAACGTGTAGAAGACTGTGTGTGTGTGACTCTGTGTGTGTGTGTGTGTGTGTGTGTGTGTGTAGTGACAGTAATGGAAGGCAAATCTTTCCACACACAAATCCTTCTACCAGTAGTTATAATAGGGAAGTATACAGTGAGAATGCATTGTGTAACATGATATTTTCTTATATTCGTATATTTCAATATATGTATTATATATTATTATACTTCATTATAATATGATAAGTTCTTATATTGTATTTCAATAGATTGTCCTTAGTGGTCATGGCTGGTCCTTAGTGGTCCTCTTGTGATTGGCTAGGAGCAGAGAGGAGCAGAGAGAGACTCACTTTGAGGTGGAAACACGCCACGATGGGGAGCTTCTTCATCGTCAGCTGTTTGGTGGACTCCTGGTAACTATGGCAACCGCCACATTTGATTTTGGCACTGCTTCCTAGATGCTCAGGCCGAGTGAACCTGCAGAAAGAGGGAGTGGAATATTAAGAGAAAGACTGAGGGGAGAGAGAACGAGAGAGCTTGAGGAGAGAGAGAGAGAACGAGAGAGCTTGAGGAGAGAGAGAGAGAACGAGAGAGCTTGGAGAGAGAGAGAGAACGAGAGAGCTTGGAGAGAGAGAGAGAACGAGAGAGCTTGGAGAGAGAGAGAGAGAACGAGAGAGCTTGGAGAGAGAGAGAGAGAACGAGAGAGCTTGGAGAGAGAGAGAGAACGAGAGAGCTTGAGAGAGAGAGAGAACGAGAGAGCTTGGAGAGAGAGAGAGAGAGCTTGGAGAGAGAGAGAGAGAACGAGAGAGCTTGGAGAGAGAGAGAGAAACGAGAGAGCTTGGAGAGAGAGAGAGAACGAGAGAGCTTGAGGAGAGAGAGAGAGAACGAGAGAGCTTGAGGAGAGAGAGAGAACGAGAGAGCTTGAGGAGAGAGAGAGAACGAGAGAGCTTGAGAGAGAGAGAGAACGAGAGAGCTTGAGGAGAGAGAGAGAACGAGAGAGCTTGAGGAGAGAGAGAACGAGAGAGCTTGAGGAGAGAGAGAGAACGAGAGAGCTTGAGGAGAGAGAGAGAACGAGAGAGCTTGAGGAGAGAGAGAGAACGAGAGAGCTTGAGGAGAGAGCGAGAAGCTTGAGAGCGAGAACTTGAGGAGAACGAGAGAGCTTGAGAACGAGAGAGCTTGAGGAGAGAGAGAGAACGAGAGAGCTTGAGAGAGCTTGAGAGAGAGAGAGAGAGAGAACGAGAGAGCTTGAGGAGAGAGAGAACGAGAGAGCTTGAGGAGAGAGAGAACGAGAGAGCTTGAGGAGAGAGAGAGAACGAGAGAGCTTGAGGAGAGAGAGAACGAGAGAGCTTTAGGAGAGAGAGAACGAGAGAGCTTTAGGAGAGAGAGAACGAGAGAGCTTGATGAGAGAGAGAGAACGAGAGAGCTTGATGAGAGCGAGCGAACGAGAGAGCTTGAGGAGAGCGAGCGCATGAGGAGAGCGAGCGCGAGAGCATGAGGAGAGCGAGCGCGAGAGCATGAGGAGAGCGAGCGCGAGAGCATGAGGAGAGCGAGCGCGAGAGCATGAGGAGAGCGAGCGCGAGAGCATGAGGAGAGCGAGCGCGAGAGCATGAGGAGAGCGAGCGCGAGAGCATGAGGAGAGCGAGCGCGAGTGCATGAGGAGAGCGAGCGCGAGTGCATGAGGAGAGCGAGCGCGAGAGCATGAGGAGAGCGAGCGAGAGAGCATGAGGAGAGCGAGCGAGAGAGCATGAGAGCGAGAGAGCATGAGAGCGAGAGAGCATGAGGAGAGCATGGGGAGAGAGAGCATGGGGAGAGAGAGCGCGAGGAGAGAGAGCGCGAGGAGAGAGAGCGCGAGGAGAGAGAGCGCGAGGAGAGAGAGCACGAGGAGAGAGAGCACGAGGAGAGAGAGCACGAGGAGAGAGAGCACGAGGAGAGAGAGCACGAGGAGAGAGAGCACGAGGAGAGAGAGCACGAGGAGAGAGAGAGAGCACGAGGAGAGAGAGAGAATATGAGGAGAGAGAGAATATGAGAAGAGAGTATGAGCAGAGAGAGAGCATGAGGAGAGAGAGAGAGAGCATGAGGAGAGAGAGAGAGCATGAGGAGAGAGAGAGAATATGAGGAGAGAGAGAGAATATGAGGAGAGAGAGAGAATATGAGGAGAGAGAGAGAATATGAGGAGAGAGAGAGAATGAGGAGAGAGAGAATATGAGGAGAGAGAGAATATGAGAAGAGAGTATGAGCAGAGAGAGAGCATGAGGAGAGAGAGAGAGAGCATGAGGAGAGAGAGAGAATATGAGGAGAGAGAGAGAATATGAGGAGAGAGAGAGAATATGAGGAGAGAGAGAGAATATGAGGAGAGAGAGAGAATATGAGGAGAGAGAGAGAATATGAGGAGAGAGAGAGAATATGAGGAGAGAGAGAGAATATGAGGAGAGAGTATGAGGAGAGAGTGAAGGAAGGGTGAGAAAGGGGTGGAGGAAGAGAGAAAGAGGGAAGATAATACATACAGAGGGTAGAGAGACAGATGAAGTAGAAACACACTGAGTGTACATAACGTTAGGAACACCTTCCTAATATTAAGCTGCACCCCCACAGAACAGCCTCAATTCCGCAGGGCATGGACTACAAGGTGTCAAAAGGGATGCTGACTCCAATGCTTCCCATAGTTGTGTCAAGTTGGCTAGATGTCCTTTGGGTGGAGGACCATTCTTCATCCACACAGGAAACTGTTGAAAGTGAAAAACCCAGCAGCGTTGCAGTTCTTGACACAAACCGGTACGCCTGGCACCTACAACCTACTACCCCGGATTCACCTGGTCAGTCTAAGTCATGGAGAGAGCAGGTGTTCCTAATGTTTTGTCCACTCAGAGCGTATAAAAAGACAGATATAAAGACAACAGAATGTGTTTGTAGTGATACATAACATGTCAGTTTCCATGGTTACACTGCCAGAGGCTGCACTATAATGCTAAGCAGCGACCAGACCACCACGCCTGGATGGAACAGTGAAGCCAACCGTTTTCTGTAGGTGGGAGGCCAACACTGATGGTCAACGATGTGACTGAGGACTGATACTGGTCATCAGCCAGAGAGAAAGACTTCACACACTGCAGCACAAGACAAGGACCCCAGGAAGAAGAGCTGCTACTTGGCAAACGCTAAACGGGGACCTGAATAAACAAAAACAATCCAACCTCCACACTAGCACACCACTAAGAATGCGTACCCAACACATTGCTTCATTCCCAGTGCTATGCTAAGTGTGTATACTGTAACAATGTGTTCACCCCTCAGAATCAGCCCTGTCTGTGCCTTTAAGAGTCATGCTGCAGCAACCAGGCTGTGACTGGTGATGAAGTACAAGAGAAAGAGGAAGAGGGAGGAAGAGGGAAAGAGAGAGAGAGGAAGTGAGGACAGGTAACAGAGAAGATGGAAGATAAAGAGCAAATTGACATTCATTAAATTACAGAGACAATTCAAAAAACAAATCCAATTTTGATAAACTCTCATATCTACTGGGTGAAATACCAGTGTGCATCACAGCAGCAAGATGTGTGACCTGTTGCCACAAGAAAAGGAAAACCAGTGACAAACAAACACCATTGTATACAGACATCATTTGAAATGTCTTAAATCTTTTGAAACTTTTGTAAGTGTAATGTTTACAGTAAATGATTTGCTGAAAGACCTTGGGACGGACAGTCGTTTCGTGTGCTCTACCTGCGTAGACAGTCTGTGAGCGTGGTGGCCCCTGAAAGGTGGCTCTCTCCGTTGACTGTTGAGCCGTCTCCCCCGGGGCTAAGGGGCCAGAAGGGAGTGGACGAGCCCGGCAGGTCCAGACTGATGTCCCAGAATGGGTCTATCGTGGTGGACACACCGCTAGAGGGGAGATACATCATGTGTGTATGGGTGAGTTATGGAGGTAATAAAGACTGGTGTGTGTTGTTAGTAGTCATGGGGAAGGGTGATAGATGGTCATGGTGCATAAGCTTTTATCCACTGTGTGTGTGTGTGTGTGTGTGTGTGTGTGTGTGTGTGTGTGTGTGTGTGTGTGTGTGTGTGTGTGTGTGTGTGTGTGTGTGTGTGTGTGTGTGTGTGTGTGTGTGTGTGTGTGTGTGTGTGTGTGTGTGTGTGCACACATTCGGTTCAGCCAAGCGCACCAGTTTGCAATTCAATCGAGTGATACAAAGACAGGTGGTTTTACATATTAGGTATTTGTAACGCTATGCTTTGAGAATGAATGTAGTTTTAGCTGAAGTTCAGAGAATATAGAGGTGGCGCGCACACACACACACACACACACACAGAGAGAGAAGAAAGGGCAAAAAAAGATTAGGGCTCACAAAGTACCAGTGTTGATTAGTTATTCTGGGGCTATTACCACCGTCTCCTTCCAGTAGGGGGATATTACCACCGTCTCCTTCCAGTAGGGGATATTACCACCGTCTCCTTCCAGTTAGGGGGATATTACCACCGTCTCCTTCCAGTTAGGGGACTATTATTACCACCGTCTCCTTCCAGTTAGGGGGATATTACCACCGTCTCCTTCCAGTTAGGGGGATATTACCACCGTCTCCTTCCAGTTAGGGGGATATTACCACCGTCTCCTTCCAGTTCCAGTTAGGGGATATTACCACCGTCTCCTTCCAGTTAGGGGATATTACCACCGTCTCCTTCCAGTTAGGGGCTATTACCACCGTCTCCTTCCAGTAGGGGATATTACCACCGTCTCCTTCCAGTAGGGGCTATTACCACCGTCTCCTTCCAGTTAGGGGATATTACCACCGTCTCCTTCCAGTTAGGGGATATTACCACCGTCTCCTTCCAGTTAGGGGATATTACCACCGTCTCCTTCCAGTTAGGGGATATTACCACCGTCTCCTTCCAGTTAGGGATATTACCACCGTCTCCTTCCAGTTAGGGGATATTACCACCGTCTCCTTCCAGTTAGGGGCTATTACCACCGTCTCCTTCCAGTTAGGGGATATTACCACCGTCTCCTTCCTTCCAGTCTCCTTCCAGGGGATATTACCACCGTCTCCTTCCAGTTAGGGGCTATTACCACCGTCTCCTTCCAGTTAGGGGATATTACCACCGTCTCCTTCCAGTTAGGGGATATTACCACCGTCTCCTTCCAGTTAGGGGATATTACCACCGTCTCCTTCCAGTTAGGGGATATTACCACCGTCTCCTTCCAGTAGGGGATATTACCACCGTCTCCTTCCAGTTAGGAGGCTATTATTACCACCGTCTCCTTCCAGTTAGGGGATATTACCACCGTCTCCTTCCAGTTAGGGGATATTACCACCGTCTCCTTCCAGCTAGGGGATATTACCACCGTCTCCTTCCAGTTAGGGGCTATTACCACCGTCTCCTTCCAGTTAGGGGATATTACCACCGTCTCCTTCCAGTTAGGGGATATTACCACCGTCTCCTTCCAGTAGGGGCTATTACCACCGTCTCCTTCCAGTTAGGGGATATTACCACCGTCTCCTTCCAGTTAGGGGATATTACCACCGTCTCCTTCCAGTTAGGGGCTATTACCACCGTCTCCTTCCAGTTAGGGGATATTACCACCGTCTCCTTCCAGTTAGGGGATATTACCACCGTCTCCTTCCAGTTAGGGGCTATTACCACCGTCTCCTTCCAGTTAGGGGATATTACCACCGTCTCCTTCCAGTTAGGGGATATTACCACCGTCTCCTCCTTCCAGCTTCCAGGGGATATTACCACCGTCTCCTTCCAGTTACCACCGGGGGGATATTACCACCGTCTCCTTCCAGTTAGGGGGATATTACCACCGTCTCCTTCCAGTTAGGGGGCTATTATTACCACCGTCTCCTTCCAGTTAGGGGATATTACCACCGTCTCCTTCCAGTTAGGGGATATTACCACCGTCTCCTTCCAGTTAGGGGATATTACCACCGTCTCCTTCCAGTTAGGGGCTATTACCACCGTCTCCTTCCAGTTAGGGGGCTATTATTACCACCGTCTCCTTCCAGTTAGGGGGCTATTATTACCACCGTCTCCTTCCAGTTAGGGGGCTATTACCACCGTCTCCTTCCAGCTAGGGGGATATTACCACCGTCTCCTTCCAGCTAGGGGGATATTACCACCGTCTCCTTCCAGTTAGGGGGCTATTACCACCGTCTCCTTCCAGCTAGGGGGATATTACCACCGTCTCCTTCCAGTTAGGGGGATATTACCACCGTCTCCTTCCAGTTAGGGGGATATTACCACCGTCTCCTTCCAGCTAGGGGGATATTACCACCGTCTCCTTCCAGCTAGGGGGATATTACCACCGTCTCCTTCCAGTTAGGGGGATATTACCACCGTCTCCTTCCAGTTAGGGGGATATTACCACCGTCTCCTTCCAGTTAGGGGGATATTACCACCGTCTCCTTCCAGTTAGGGGGATATTACCACCGTCTCCTTCCAGCTAGGGGGATATTACCACCGTCTCCTTCCAGTTAGGGGGATATTACCACCGTCTCCTTCCAGTTAGGGGATATTACCACCGTCTCCTTCCAGTTAGGGGATATTACCACCGTCTCCTTCCAGTTAGGGGGATATTACCACCGTCTCCTTCCAGTTAGGGGGATATTACCACCGTCTCCTTCCAGTTAGGGGGATATTACCACCGTCTCCTTCCAGTTAGGGGGATATTACCACCGTCTCCTTCCAGTTAGGGGCCATTACCACCGTCTCCTTCCAGTTAGGGGCCACTACCACCGTCTCCTTCCAGTTAGGGGATATTACCACCGTCTCCTTCCAGTTAGGGGCTATTACCACCGTCTCCATCCAGTAGGGGCTATTACCACCGTCTCCTTCCAGTTAGGGGGATATTACCACCGTCTCCTTCCAGTTAGGGGATATTACCACCGTCTCCTTCCAGTTAGGGGGATATTACCACCGTCTCCTTCCAGTTAGGGGATATTACCACCGTCTCCTTCCAGCTAGGGGGATATTACCACCGTCTCCTTCCAGCTAGGGGGATATTACCACCGTCTCCTTCCAGTTAGGGGGATATTACCACCGTCTCCTTCCAGTTAGGGGGCTATTACCACCGTCTCCTTCCAGTTAGGGGGATATTACCACCGTCTCCTTCCAGTTAGGGGGATATTACCACCGTCTCCTTCCAGTTAGGGGATATTACCACCGTCTCCTTCCAGTTAGGGGATATTACCACCGTCTCCTTCCAGTTAGGGGGATATTACCACCGTCTCCTTCCAGTTAGGGGGATATTACCACCGTCTCCTTCCAGTTAGGGGGCTACTACCACCGTCTCCTTCCAGTAGGGGGCTACTACCACCGTCTCCTTCCAGTTAGGGTGATATTACCACCGTCTCCTTCCAGTTAGGGGGCTATTATTACCACCGTCTCCTTCCAGTTAGGGGGCTATTATTACCACCGTCTCCTTCCAGTTAGGGGGATATTACCACCGTCTCCTTCCAGTTAGAGGGATATTACCACCGTCTCCTTCCAGCTAGGGGATATTACCACCGTCTCCTTCCAGTTAGGGGATATTACCACCGTCTCCTTCCAGTTAGGGGGCTACTACCACCGTCTCCTTCCAGTAGGGGGCTACTACCACCGTCTCCTTCCAGTTAGGGGGATATTACCACCGTCTCCTTCCAGTTAGGGGGATATTACCCTACGGCCAGGTATTCTGGAGCTAGCCCTACGGCCAGGTATTCTGGAGCTAGCCCTACGGCCAGGTATTCTGGAGCTAGCCCTACGGCCAGGTATTCTGGAGCTAGCCCTACAGCCAGGTATTCTGGAGCTAGCCCTACAGCCAGGTATTCTGGAGCTAGCTTCTGTGTTGTGTGTGGCCAGGTGTGGCTGAGCCCGGCTCGCTGTGTTGCACTGTGTAGAGTGCAGTTGAGTGCCCTAGAGTACAGTGAGCTCTGTGTAAATGTGACAGGACAGCCCAGCATCTAGAGAACCTCCTCCCAACAGCAGCTTCACCAGGAGGGGAGGACATGACTTAAATATGAGAGGAGTGCAGTAAAGGGGCAGTGTTGGGAGACTGGTAAAGATGAGAGCAGGTTAGAAAAGGGTCACTCCAGACTAATACATCAGGATAGTGTTGGGGAAAAAGGATGGAGGGAGGTAGCTGAGATCAGGGGGAAAAGGATGGAGGGAGGTAGCTGAGATCAGAGGAAGAAGGGTGAGGGAGGAGGGGGTAAGATAGAGGAGGATGCAGAGGAGAAGAGGGAGAAGGAGGATGGGAGGTGAAAGCAGAGGAAGGGAGTTCTTGCCTCTTGGCAATGTAGGAAGTCCTTTGAGAGGATGTCAAAATGTCAAACGTGAGTATTTTAGCAGTCTTGACACATACAACCTTCACTTTCTTCCACACTCTCCCCCCCCCCACACCCAGATTTTAAACATGGGGGATGTTGGCTAGTGGAAAGAACACGGAATGAGGCACACACTTACTGGCAGACTTGACAGGTGACGTCTGATTGGAGGCCGCCAGTGAAAATTTGGTCAATGATGCAGCTACAGTGGTTTGGATTGTTGGCCTTCTTCCCGTTGTCGTCTCCTAGGTAACAGAACACAGAGACAGATGGAGAGCGAGCACACATCAACACAGTGGACACCTTTGCACTTTTAAAGGACTCTTTCACTCTCTCTCGCCCCCCTCACTGTCTGTCACCCCCTCCGTCGCAACCCCCCTTGTCCCCCCACTCTCTGTCACACCCCCCACCCCTCGCTCTCTCCCCACTGCAGTGAAGCCTGTCTAGCACCTCTGAACTCCCTCTACAATTCTGGCGAATCAGAGGCCTCCTTACTCCCAGGTCCCTCCCCTGTGTCATGGCGGTGCAGTGGGGCACATTATCATTCCACCCCACAATCCTCTCGGTCCCTTCGGTGCGTGGCATTGTCACTTCCCTTCAATCTTCCCCTTCAGTACATTTCCACTGGTGCTGAGTGCGGACAACACACTGCATTATGGGTAGATTTGACACAGACGTGTCTCCTCGGCTAAAGTGGAGTTTCAATTGAAACGACTGAGGATTCAGCGCATGCAGAATTTATGCAGGCAGACAGACGTGACAAATCGGTTCTCTCTTCTAACCTATTTGAACTGTAGGAGAACAGATGATTCCCTTTTTAACCAGACGATTACAGTGTAGACTCATACATTTATCATCCATTTTGTCTTGATGAAACCCACTTTGGTCTCTATTCCGCTAGAAGAATCAGAACATCTGTTCAGTTACACTGAAGAAATAGAATATAGCTCAACCTCAGTGTCACTTCCCTTTAACCATAACACAGTACTATAGTGTATTTATCAGTAAGTTAAGTGAAACTTTCCCACAGTATTTAAGTAATAAGTCAGGACAACGATACTTACGGGCGGTGTCTCCTTTACAGTGGCGGTGCAGCACGTCCAGCGCTGCGATGAGGAACTCGTGGGCATCCTGTTGCTCGTAGCCCGCTAAGTGACGTGCGTGAGTCCACACCAGGTGCAGCAGCCGGAAGGGAATGTGGGGCCAACGGTGGCCCGAGTAGAACTGTGGAGAGAAAGTAGGAAATGGGGAGGACAGGGATTTAACATCTGGCAGCCATGTTGTTAAATGTACCTAGACTCAACTTGTATCTTCTTTGTACAGCTGAGACCTTATAGCACAGGGTTCCAAACCTTTCTGGGCCCGTGACCCCATTTTGATAATTAAAACATTTCAAGTGTTGTAGTCAATGGACAATGTTTACTTTTTTATTTGGAGTTTTGACAGTCTATTACAAATCCGTTTACAGTACTATGACAGTCTATTACAAATCAGTTTACAGTCTATTACAAATCAGTTTACAGTACTATGACAGTCTATTACAAATCAGTTTACAGTACTATGACAGTCTATTACAAATCAGTTTACAGTACTATGACAGTCTATTACAAATCCGTTTACAGTACTATGACAGTCTATTACAAATCAGTTTACAAATCAGTTTACAGTAAGTACTATGACAGTCTATTACAAATCAGTTTACAGTACTATGACAGTCTATTACAAATCAGTTTACAGTACTATGACAGTCTATTACAAATCCGTTTACAGTACTATGACAGTCTATTACAAATCAGTTTACAGTAAGTACTATGACAGTCTATTACAAATCAGTTTACAGTACTATGACAGTCTATTACAAATCAGTTTACAGTACTATGACAGTCTATTACAAATCCGTTTACAGTACTATGACAGTCTATTACAAATCAGTTTACAGTAAGTACTATGACAGTCTATTACAAATCCGTTTACAGTACTATGACAGTCTATTACAAATCAGTTTACAGTAAGTACTATGACAGTCTATTACAAATTAGTTTACAGTAAGTACTATGACAGTCTATTACAAATCAGTTTACAGTACTATGACAGTCTATTACAAATCAGTTTACAGTACTATGACAGTATTACAAATCCGTTTACAGTACTATGACAGTCTATTACAAATCAGTTTACAGTAAGTACTATGACAGTCTATTACAAATCCGTTTACAGTACTATGAGTCTATTACAAATCAGTTTACAGTAAGTACTATGACAGTCTATTACAAATCAGTTTACAGTACTATGACAGTCTATTACAAATCTGTTTACAGTACTATGAGTCTATTACAAATCAGTTTACAGTACTATGAGAGTCTATTACAAATCAGTTTACAGTACTATGACAGTATTTCTATCTGAAGGAAGTATGGTTTGAAGTGACTGAAATGCATCAGAAAGGTATTGGGAAGTTCAGAAGATGCTCAGGCAATCATTTTGTTTGATCTTCTATGTAGAAAAGAACATCAAATGCTATTATTTGTTAGTGAATGCTAGTTACTGAACTTGCAGAGAGGGTGGGATGACTGACAGTCTAGGTCAGGGTGTGAGATGGAGAGAACACCATAATGAAAGGAGTGCTCTGCTTGAATGCACAACCAAGCCCTGCCTATTACGGTACACACACACACACACACACACACACACACACACACACACACACACACACACACACACACACACACACACACACACACACACACACACACACACACACACACACACACACACACACACACACACACACACACACCATCTCCTGACTCTCCCTCTGAGGCCTGATTGAGAGTTGAGGAAACGCACGCACTAACAAGCTTATATCTTGTATCTTACAGGCTCTTTGGTCCTCCGCTGCAGCTTGAAGCAGGCTGACAAACCAAAGAGTCTATAAAAAGAAAGACAGGGAGGGGCTGATCAAATACCAACTCCTCCCTGGCTGAGAGGAGCTATGTGTGGGTACAAAGTCAGAGGAACAGCCCCTCTTTCCTGGTACTGATGATGGTGCTGCATGCTCCAGGTTCAAAGGGAAAGAGGAACGCGTGGAGCAGGAATGAGCAATGTGATTGGGAGAGAGGGAAGAGAAGTGTGTGTGTGAGCGTCTGGCTCTTAGGGACAAGAACAGAGATATGCTCTCTAGCTGAATAGTTCTCAGCAAGCACAAAGTTTGTTCTGAAACTTTTATTCTAGTTCCCATTGTAACATGACAAATACTCTCCAAGGGTATGCTTTTCACTTTTCTCCTTGGTCTACTCTAGACACCAGTTCATTCACCATTCACTGTCACATCTGAACACCTGATTCAACTTGTCAACTCATCATCAGGCCCTCAATGAGTTGAATCAGGTGTTTGTTTATCTGGGGCTACACCAGAAGTGTGTGCTGTCGGGGTGGTGGAGGACTGGAGTTGGGAACCACTGACATAGCTTTACCCTGGATTCACCTGGTCAGTCTATGAGCCCTTACTGATGTCACTTGTTAAATCCACTTCAATCAATGTAGCTGAAGGGGAGGAGACAGTGTAAAGAAGGATGTTTAAGCCTTGACTATGTCATGGAAAGAGCAGGTCTAACATTCTGTACACTCAGTGTATATACACATCAGAGAGTGGGGGGTGTGAGGAGACACCTGAGCACCAGTTCTATAATGATCAGGGAGCATTGAGTTTAGTAGATGTAATCTAACCAACTGACTGTACTAAAGACATTTAGAACTGTGAACGATTGGTAAGGAGCCTAGCATTTAGAGATAAGTATGGAGACAGACAATCCCCCCACCTTCACACAGACTGGTGAGTTGAGTTTAAACAAAATGCCAAATACTGTAGCTGTATAATACGGCAGGGCATTCTGGTTACCTCCTGAAAGAGCTGTGACATCTCACACACCAGACAGGAGTTGGACTGCATCTCACACTTGTGCCTGTCGGACAGGAAGAAGTCACGCAGCAGCGGGGTGTGGGTGAGGGCCTGGACGATGCAGTTCATGAAGCACGTGTTGCCCAGGTTGATCAACCCTCGTAAACCTGACGGGAGACGGGGGGGGTTAGAGAGAGAGGGGGAATGTGAAAAAGTAGGCCCATCTTCAGGACAAATAATCAAGAGAAGAACAGCTCTAACATTCACATCTCCTGTAACAGAGAGGAGGACATTGCGCTCTGACATTCACATCTCCTGTAACAGAGGAGGACATTACGCTCTGACATTCACATCTCCTGTAACAGAGAGGAGGACATTACGCTCTGACATTCACATCTCCTGTAACAGAGAGGAGGACATTACGCTCTGACATTCACATCTCCTGTAACAGAGAGGAGGACATTGCGCTCTGACATTCACATCTCCTGTACCAGAGAGGAGGACATTGCGCTCTGACATTCACATCTCTCTGTTACAGGAAGCTTTCATTTACTTTATTTGACAGGGATAAAGACAAGTAATAAACAGTTCTGTAAATGTGCTAAATTTGGCCATGGTTTGGGCTAGCGTAATCCAGCCATGGTTTGGGCTAGCGTAATCCAGCCATGGTTTGGGCTAGCGTAATCCAGCCATGGTTTGGGCTGGCGCAATCCAGCCATGGTTTGGGCTAGCATAATCCAGCCATGGTTTGGGCTAGCGTAATCCAGCCATGGTTTGGGCTAGCGTAATCCAGCCATGGTTTGGGCTGGCGTAATCCAGCCATGGTTTGGGCTGGCGTAATCAGCCATGGTTTGGGCTAGCGTAATCAGCCATGGTTTGGGCTAGCGTAATCAGCCATGGTTTGGGCTAGCGTAATCAGCCATGGTTTGGGCTAGCGTAATCAGCCATGGTTTGGGCTAGCGTAATCAGCCATGGTTTGGGCTAGCGTAATCAGCCATGGTTTGGGCTAGTGCAGATAAAAGCTGTGGTCCACCACAAAGGCCTGTGTGAACAGATCAGGTGGAGTAGTGTGGAGCCTGGGACTGGTCCAGCCGGCCCAGGAATAGAGCTCTTGGCTGGGGGTTAAACTCTCCAGACTCGACCCACTCCACACACCCAGAGACAGCTGGGCTGGCCTCTCTACGAGTTTTTCATTACAGTGAGAGGGAGGAAGAGAACAAAAGTAGGAAGACTGAATGAACTCTACACAATCAAGCGAGATAACTGCAGAGAGGAAAAGAGATTGAGAGAGAAGAGGAAGAATGAAACAGAGAGGCGTGAGTAAATTTGAATCTACAAAGAGTTTGAGAAACAGAGAGCGTCTGAGAGAAAGACAGAAGAGACCATCCTTGTTGTGTGAACTTGTCATTGAAGAAGGAACAGTGCATTCTCTCTCTCTCTCTCCCTCTCTGGGCTTCTGCCTGCTGCCCTGTGGTGTTCATTACTCCTCTCTAGCCCAACATAAACACATAAGTAACCCTGGACTATACAGACACCACCAGAGATACCTGGACTATACAGACAACACCACAGACACCTGGACTATACAGACAACACCACAGACACCTGGACTATACAGACAACACCACAGACACCTGGACGACACACACACCTGGACTACACAGACAACACCTGGACTATACAGACAACACCACAGACACCTGGACTATACAGACAACACCACAGACACCTGGACTATACAGACAACACCACAGACACCTGGACTATACAGACAACACCACAGACACCTGGACTATACAGACAACACCACAGACACCTGGACTATACAGACAACACCACAGACACCTGGACTATACAGACAACACCACAGACACCTGGACTATACAGACAACGCCACAGACACCTGGACTATACAGACAACGCCACAGACACCTGGACTATACAGACAACACCACAGACACCTGGACTATACAGACAACACCACAGACACCTGGACTATACAGACAACGCCAGACACATGGACTATACAGACAACGCCACAGACACCTGGACTATACAGACAACACCACAGACACCACAGACACCTGGACTCCACAGACAACACCACAGACACACACACGCCTGGGTGATGAAATAGACCCTGCTACTAGCACTTCATAAGGTTGTGCGGAGAGCGGACCAGCCTATATCTCACCGATGGTGCAGTTTGTAGTGATTTTCCTTCGCTTTGGATTGTGCCGTAATAACTCCAACTCTCGCTTCGTAGGCTCCCACGTCGAGTATTTCTCCCCTACACCTGGTCACAAAGACAGAGACATCGTTGAGACATTGACGAAACCATCCATATTTTCATCCTGACCCTTGATAAAGGTAGCCTGGTCTCAGATCTGTTTGTGCTGTCCTGCCAACTTCTATGGTAATTGTCACACCGGTGACCATAAGAGTTGGCAAATAGATCTGGGACCAGGCTATGATGGAGATCTATTGCAGGGATTATTGACTAGATTTTTTCTTGAGCGAATGGTTGGGGCCAGAACATAATGACAAAAATAATGGAGACTGCAGACTGACCCCCCAAACCGCCCAAACAGATAGAATATTTGACTAAAACAATCATTTCAAACCTTGAACATTTGTATACGATCATGTGTCTATTATGAGTTGGAATATTTGGAAACAGATTTTAAAAAATTAAAATCAGATGAAGCTGATTTGCTGGTGTTTTTACAGTAATTGTTTTTACTACCCAAGGGCCACCAGTGGGGAAACAATGGTCTATTGAGACCAAAACATTGGTACAAAGATAAATTAAATCTGTGGAGCACGAAGAGTTCTTTTCCAACCTGAACCGAAGTCCAGTGGCCTCAGCTGTACCTCAGGGCTTCATTCCAGGTCCAGAAGTACTACTCACATTGTATATTAACCATAATGATTCCTGAGTGAACAACTGGAAGTTACACTTTTATGCTGATGACACTGTGCCAGTATTTCCACTGCAGTCATTTATAGGTGGTTGCTGTGCCACGACAAAATCATTGATGCCACGGCCCAAAAATATGGATCATGAAAAAACAATATTTCTGCTAAGGGAGACCTTGAAGATGCTAGAACAGCCTACTTTGACTTTTCCTCTGCAAATAAAACTAGTAATGAATAGAAAACATATTCTACTCTGGGATAGTCAGATTTATCTAGTTACCTAGTCGGCTTGTTGTTGCATGCTCTATGCCAGAGAAATATTACTCTCGAGGCACATTCAAGTTGAGTGACATTGAGGGAAACCTGCCGTCTGACATGCAGTCAATGCACAAGTCTTGCATTCGCAGGGAAAACAGCAGTTGATGGCTTTGTTTATTTTATTTATTTAAATAGGCAAGTCAGTTAAGAACAAATTATTATTTTCAATGACGGCCTAGGAACAGTGGGTTAACTGCCTGTTCAGGGGCAGAACGACAGACTTTTACATTGTCAGCTCGGGATTTGATCCAGCAACTTTTCGGTTACTAGTCAACGGCCTAACCACTACCTGCCGCCCCAGAGGATCCCAGCTTTCCATTCCTAACTTTATTTATTTCTCAACTCTTAAATGTGCGAAATTTATCTTTTTAAACCCAGAGTTTTTAGCAATACCATGAATAAGAATGTTAACGCTCCGCAATTTGCTGTGAGTGCATAGAGGAGAGTGGGGTTAAATGTAACACGGATCATCTCACTTGGGGTAAAACACCCCAAGTTACCCTAACAGGTAGGCTATAAACGCAGATGGCCAACCCCATGCTTCAGCCTATGTATTTATAGTCACTACGCTGATTACATTTGGGATCTAGCTAACGATCAGCCCAATAGGGTAAACGCAGATCGCCAACCCCATGCTTCAGCCTATGTATTTATAGTCACTACGCTGATTACATTTGGGATCTAGCTAACGATCAGCCCAATAGGGTAAACGCAGATGGCCAACCCCATGCTTCAGCCTATGTATTTATAGTCACTACGCTGATTACATTTGGGATCTAGCTAACGATCAGCCCAATAGGGTAAACGCAGATGGCCAACCCCATGCTTCAGCCTATGTATTTATAGTCACTACGCTGATTACATTTGGGATCTAGCTAACGATTAGCCCAATAGGGTAAACGCAGATGGCCAACCCCATGCTTCAGCCTATGTATTTATAGTCACTACGCTGATTACATTTGGAACCTAGCTAACGATTAGCCCAATAGGGTAAACGCAGATGGCCAACCCCATGCTTCAGCCTATGTATTTATAGTCACTACGCTGCATCAGTTGGGCTACAGGTGATAATGCTGATCGCTGATAGCATACCTGTTAATATGGACCATGTAAAGGCTATATGCCTGCCATGGTCCAATATGTTAAAATCATTTAAACAAATAATTGTACCAATACATGACCAAAAGTATACGGACACCTTGAACATCTCATTCCAAAATCATGGGCATTAATATGGAGTTGGTCACCCTTTTGCTGCTATAACAGCCTCCACTATTCTGGGAAGGCTTTCTGCTGGGACTTGCTTCCATTCAGCCACAAGAGCATTAGTGAGGTCACGTACTGATGTTGGGCGATTAAGGCTTGGCTCGCAGTCGCCGTTTCAATTTATCCCAAAGGTGTTCGATGGCCTTGAGGTCAGGGCTCTGTGCAGGCCAGTCAAGTTCTTCCACACTGATCTCAACAAACCATTTCTGTATGGACTTCGCTTTGTGCACGGGGGCACTGTCATGCTAAATCAGGAAAAGGACTTCCCCAAACTGTTGACATAAAGTTGGAAGCACAGAATAGTCAAGAATGCCGTAGCATTAAGATTTCCCTTCACTGGAACTAAGGGGCCTAGCCCGAACCAGGAAAAACAGCCCCAGACCATCATTTCTCCTCCACCAAACGTTATAGTTGGCATTACGCATTTGGGTAGGCAGCATTCTCCTTGCATCCACCAAACCCAGATTTGTCCGTCAGACTTCCAGATGGTGAAGCCAATGCTTGTGGTGT
Organism: Oncorhynchus keta; assembly: GCF_023373465.1. Classification (NCBI taxonomy): domain Eukaryota; kingdom Metazoa; phylum Chordata; class Actinopteri; order Salmoniformes; family Salmonidae; genus Oncorhynchus; species Oncorhynchus keta. The sequence goes on along the minus strand of NW_026290771.1, from coordinate 251,316 downwards.
GGGGGCTGTGCTTTGGCAAAGTGGGTGGGGTTATATCCTTCCTGTTTGGCCCTGTCCGGGGGTGTCCTCGGATGGGGCCACAGTGTCTCCTGACCCCTCCTGTCTCAGCCTCCAGTATTTATGCTGCAGTAGTTTGTGTCGGGGGGCTAGGGTCAGTTTGTTATATCTGGAGTAATTCTCCTGTCCTATTCGGTGTCCTGTGTGAATCTAAGTGTGCGTTCTCTAATTCTCTCCTTCTTTCTTTCTCTCTCTCGGAGGACCTGAGCCCTAGGACCATGCCCCAGGACTACCTGACATGATGGCTCCTTGCTGTCCCCAGTCCACCTGGCCATGCTGCTGCTCCAGTTTCAACTGTTCTGCCTTACTATTATTTGACCATGCTGGTCATTTATGAACATTTGAACATCTTGGCCATGTTCTGTTATAATCTCCACCCGGCACAGCCAGAAGAGGACTGGCCACCCCACATAGCCTGGTTCCTCTCTAGGTTTCCTCCTAGGTTTTGGCCTTTCTAGGGAGTTTTTCCTAGCAACCGTGCTTCTACACCTGTATTGCTTGCTGTTTGGGGTTTTAGGCTGGGTTTCTGTACAGCACTTTGAGATATCAGCTGATGTACGAAGGGCTATATAAATAAAATTTGATTGATTGATTGGCATTGCGTATGGTGATCTTAGGCTTGTGTGAGGCTGCTCAGCCATGGAAACCCATTTCATGAAACTCCCGACGGACAGTTGTCCTAACGTTGCTTCCAGAGGCAGTTTGGAACTCGGTAGTGAGTGTTGCAACCAGACGATTTTTACGCACTACACGCTTTTGCACTCGCCTGTCCCGTTCCGAGAGCTTGTGTGGCCTACCACTTTGCGGCTGAACCATTGTTGCTCCTAGACGTTTCCACTTCACAATAACAGCACTTACAGTTGACCAGGGCAACTCTAGCAGGGCAGAAATGTGACAAACTAATTATTGGAAAGGTGGCATCCTATTATGGTGAAAGTCACTGAGCTCTTAAGTAAGGCCATTCTACTGCCAATGTTTGTCTATGGAGATTGCATGGCTGTGTGCTCGATTTTAAACACCTGTCAGCAACGGGTGTGGCTGAAATAGCCGATTGCACTAATTTGAAGGGGTGTCCAGATACTTTGTATTGTATATATAGTGTATGTGAATGCAGCTGCCACTACTTTAAAATCACTGGATGCAGTTTATCATAGCTCCACACATTGTGATCTGGATCAGAAAGTGGTTAAATAAATAAAGGTTAAAATACATGAAGGAATAAATCAATTATTGACTGGGGGGGGAGATAAAACAGACAGAAAAGTAGCGTTGCCTGAGCTGCTGGAGACCAGCAACACTGTACCTTGCAATTTCCAGGCTTTCCTCTGTTCTTCTTTGGCAATCTGTTCCATCTCTTTGTCGTATATGTAGTCTTGACACACAAAACAATATATTCCACCATATAATAAGTCTATTGCTGGAAGGGAGAGAGAAAGAAGGATTACAAAACCATTACAACTAGATATTTCCTACAGAACAACAGCTTGTGTTGATTGCACGTCTAACCTCATCATTGATGTGGCCAGCGTGAAGACAAGCACTTTCTGTTTGTTCCACTCCTCTATTGACTTGAGCCTTGTGTCGTTCCATGTCATTGCTGCTTGCATTGGAGAATTAGAGAACTATCACGTAGGGAAGGTGTGTGTGTGTGTGTGTGTGTCACAGAGTATGTTTTTTTTGTGAGACTGTGTGTGCGTGCATGTCCATCACATCTATCTCCCCTGCTCCTTCCACTAGCCTATGTTCTCCAACACCATGGTAACAATACCTGGGTTCTTCTGTTGCCGTGACAACCTATTTATTCATAGGTTGCACCTCTGTCACTAAGCATCATGCCACTGTTATGAACGTTCTCAAGCCCTCTGCCGACGGGCGCCATAGTGGTGCCATAAAGTGGTGATAGCATCCGTTCAGAAAGACTGGGGTTAACTACTATTTCATCTAAATTACACTATAGTGCCTGGAAATACGATGACATTGCTAAAGTAGTCAAATATTTAGTAGGAAACTACTTTGCCAGCATTATCATGTCGTCAAATTTACTTTAGCCAGATGGCAACGTTGTCATTAGGGGCGGCAGGTAGCCTAGTGGATAGAGAGTTGGGCCAGTAACCAGCAGGTAGCCTAGTGGTTAGAGAGTTGGGCCAGTAACCAACAGGTAGCCTAGTGGTTAGAGAGTTGGGCCAGTAACCAGCAGGTAGCCTAGTGGTTAGAGAGTTGGGCCAGTAACCAGCAGGTAGCCTAGTGGTTAGAGAGTTGGGCCAGTAACCAGCAGGTAGCCTAGTGGTTAGAGCGTTGGGCCAGTAACCAGCAGGTAGCCTAGTGGATAGAGCGTTGGGCCAGTAACCAGCAGGTAGCCTAGTGGATAGAGAGTTGGGCCAGTAACCAGCAGGTAGCCTAGTGGTTAGAGCGTTGGGCCAGTAACCAGCAGGTAGCCTAGTGGTTAGAGCGTTGGGCCAGTAACCAGCAGGTAGCCTAGTGGTTAGAGCGTTGGGCCAGTAACCAGCAGGTAGCCTAGTGGTTAGAGCGTTGGGCCAGTAACCAGCAGGTAGCCTAGTGGTTAGAGCGTTGGGCCAGTAACCAGCAGGTAGCCTAGTGGATAGAGCGTTGGGCCAGTAACCAGCAGGTAGCCTAGTGGTTAGAGCGTTGGGCCAGTAACCAGCAGGTAGCCTAGTGGTTAGAGCGTTGGGCCAGTAACCAGCAGGTAGCCTAGTGGTTAGAGCGTTGGGCCAGTAACCAGCAGGTAGCCTAGTGGTTGGAGAGTTGGGCCAGTAACCAGCAGGTAGCCTAGTGGTTAGAGAGTTGGGCCAGTAACCAGCAGGTAGCCTAGTGGTTAGAGCGTTGGGCCAGTAACCAGCAGGTAGCCTAGTGGTTAGAGCGTTGGGCCAGTAACCAACAGGTAGCCTAGTGGTTAGAGCGTTGGGCCAGTAACCAGCAGGTAGCCTAGTGGTTAGAGCGTTGGGCCAGTAACCAGCAGGTAGCCTAGTGGTTAGAGCGTTGGGCCAGTAACCAGCAGGTAGCCTAGTGGTTAGAGCGTTGGGCCAGTAACCAGCAGGTAGCCTAGTGGTTAGAGCGTTGGGCCAGTAACCAGCAGGTAGCCTAGTGGTTAGAGCGTTGGGCCAGTAACCAGCAGGTAGCCTAGTGGTTAGAGCGTTGGGCCAGTAACCAGCAGGTAGCCTAGTGGTTAGAGCGTTGGGCCAGTAACCAGCAGGTAGCCTTGTGGTTAGAGCGTTGGGCCAGTAACCAGCAGGTAGCCTAGTGGTTAGAGCGTTGGGCCAGTAACCAGCAGGTAGCCTAGTGGTTAGAGCGTTGGGCCAGTAACCAGCAGGTAGCCTAGTGGTTAGAGCGTTGGGCCAGTAACCAGCAGGTAGCCTAGTGGTTAGAGCGTTGGGCCAGTAACCAGCAGGTAGCCTAGTGGTTAGAGCGTTGGGCCAGTAACCAGCAGGTAGCCTAGTGGTTAGAGCATTGGGCCAGTAACCAGCAGGTAGCCTAGTGGTTAGAGCGTTGGGCCAGTAACCAGCAGGTAGCCTAGTGGTTGGAGAGTTGGGCCAGTAACTGGATTGCTGGATCGAATCCCCAAGCTGACAAGGTAAACATCTGTCGTTCTGCCCCTGAACAAGGCAGTTAACCCACTGTTCGCCGGTAGGCCGTCATTTAAATAAGAATATATTCTTAACTGACTTGCCAAGTTAAATAAAGGTTGAATAAAAATAAATAAGCTAGAAAAGCGTGTAAAAAATTACTAGCAATGATAATATTAGCCAGCTAAAGTCTGGTGGCCTCCCCTCAATCTTAGCTAGCTAACGTTATACTGCATCTAAATTCATTCTGGCAACATCTAAATGATGACAAAAAGGTAATTTTACTGATTATTTGCCTCAGATTAAATGTCATAGTATTTCCATGCCACTGTAATGCACTTCATCGGCTCATTGAGAAGAATGTTCAGCCGGGCATCAGTCCAAAACAAACGTTCAAACCATGTTGTGAGGAAACATGCAACTCATGGACAGCCAAATAGAACCCCTGCACATGTGGATACTAAAAGGTTTGTCTTGGAACTAGGAGGATCCAGGAGAGGGAAAAGGGACAATTGATGGATAGGCCTAAACATGTATACAGAACATGTAAATGGGGCGCTGTGTGTGTGTGTCCATAAGAGGAGAGAGGAGCGAGCTAGAAGAAGCTCATCATCTCTGTGTCCAATGGCAACAGGCATGCACTGAGAAAGGCCTTGACTGATGTGGTAACCATGGAACCAGAGAAAAGGAGAGAGAGTTCTGTGTACAACACCACAGAGGAAGTTAAAAATAAATCTGGCAGAGACACAGAGGAGGAGGAGGATGAAGGAAGTGAAGGAATCCAGAGGAACAGCTGGGAGTCAGGGGTTCATTTGATTAATGGTACAATGCACAGTGAGTGAGAGTGTGCTACTGTGGAAAGCCCTGACCTAATTAACACTGTGGTGGGAGTCTGGGGGGCTGGGGTAGGGCGTGATGACAGGAGCGACCGACACGGCTCAGTGTATTTGTGTGTGTGTGTGGGTGGGTGTCAGCGTGTGTGTATAGATCAAAACCTTACTGTAACACCCCACTGAAAGACCGACACGGCTCAGTGTGTGTGTGTGTGTATAGATCAAAACCTTACTGTGACACCCCACTGAACGACCGACACACGGCTCAGTGTGTGTGTGTGTGTGTGTGTGTGTGTGTGTATAGATCAAAACCTTACTGTGATCCCCCCCCAGAAGAACCTTTAACCTCTATCACACCCTAACAGATTACCCGAGCATTACCACCCTCTCATTCATCTGTCACCATTCTCCTCAGACAATATCACAGCCACAGCAATTACATCCTTTTACTTATCTGTACTGTATATAGACCCATAATTACATAGAAATATAATCAAATGGAAATTCCACTGGATCTGTGATATTTCTACGCCAGCGTCCCAAACGGCACCCCGTTCCCTTCACAGTGCACTATTTCTTACCAGAGCCCCGTGGATCCCGGTCAAATGTAGTGCACTAAATAGGAGACTTGGACTTGGATAATTACCATGTAAGAATCACAGGGTCATTCATACTCTATGTGGTTGAGGATTAAACATGTCTAGCACTCCCACAGAGCTGACAGGGGAACAGACAGGCTTAGAGAATGACATTTGTCTGCCTGAGACTAAGTACTGGCTCCCAGTAGAACGATAATGCTACGGAGAAGGACGGGCTCTGCTCAATGTCTCTGAAGAGGACAGAGAGAGGCCTGAATCTGCCTGTGTGTGTGTGTGTGTGGGGGGGATAATGGACATGACAACATAAGCTAGCACGTGCACATTTTTACCTAGATTGTGTCGTTTGTTTTTGGCGTGCTCGTGGATGTGTTTCTTGGTGAAGCAGCCGAAGAAGACGCAGGAGAGACAGGAGTGGAGCCGGTTCAGGTGGGCGCCGCACATGTGACATATACATGATTTGGCCTGCAGGGGGCGAGAGAGACAAAGAGGGGCGATAGAAGGATGGAAGGGAAGGTGAACGAGAGAGGGGGGAGGAAAGGGAGGGGATGGAGAGAGAGAGAAGGGGGTGAGAGAGAGAGTCAGAATTAAAAAGGAATATACATTGACATCTGAGCATTGAAAAAAAAGCTGTCATCGTAGCCTGCACTCAAATAGAAAATGGATGTTACGTGCGGTTAGGTTTTTCATATTCAAACATTGGCGGCTTGATAGTCTAGGTCTACTCTACCCTATACGTATCTGATAGTCTAGGTCTACTCTACCCTATACGTATCTGATAGTCTAGGTCTACTCTACCCTATACGTATCTGATAGTCTAGGTCTACTCTACCCTATACGTATCTGATAGTCTAGGTCTACTCTACCCTATACGTATCTGATAGTCTAGGTCTACTCTACCCTATACGTATCTGATAGTCTAGGTCTACTCTACCCTATACGTATCTGATAGTCTAGGTCTACTCTACCCTATACGTATCTGATAGTCTAGGTCTACTCTACCCTATACGTATCTGATAGTCTAGGTCTACTCTACCCTATAGTCGTATCTGATAGTCTAGGTCTACTCTACCCTATACGTATCTGATAGTCTAGGTCTACTCTACCCTATACGTATCTGATAGTCTAGGTCTACTCTACCCTATACGTATCTGATAGTCTAGGTCTACTCTACCCTATACGTATCTGATAGTCTAGGTCTACTCTACCCTATACGTATCTGATAGTCTAGGTCTACTCTACCCTATACGTATCTGATAGTCTAGGTCTACTCTACCCTATACGTATCTGATAGTCTACGTCTACCCTATACGTATCTGATAGTCTAGGTCTACTCTACCCTATACGTATCTGATAGTCTAGGTCTACTCTACCCTATACGTATCTGATAGTCTAGGTCTACTCTACCCTATACGTATCTGATAGTCTAGGTCTACTCTACCCTATACGTATCTGATAGTCTAGGTCTACTCTACCCTATACGTATCTGATAGTCTAGGTCTACTCTACCCTATACGTATCTGATAGTCTAGGTCTACTCTACCCTATACAGGCTCAGTCATGCACTGAACACTCTTTATGCATACACTAGTTTGTTATTTTATTAGCTTAAATTACTATCCAATCTACTCATCACATTACAAATAGTAGATTATCGTACATACATTTGCACATGTGATGATTCATGGAATGCTTTATTATAAGGGTGCATTTTTATGGTGAAAATTAGCTTCCCCAAAGTTGAAACTCACGTGGTGCCTATATATGCCTGGTAGGCTACTCCAGTTGTAAAGGGGGGATACATGTCACTGTACGCACTTAAATAGCAGTTGTTTTTGTGCCAGCCAGGTAGGTGGCTCCTGTAGTAAAGCACTGTGCTTCATATTAGGACAGTTGATGAATAAATAAAAGTAGGCCTCTAGAAAGCTGAATGGATCCTCTTTTTAACAGGCCATCAAAACTCTGTTCTCACATCATTTGAATAGCCTATAGAAACGTTGTGCAACATGAGCTCATGGGTTCTCATGATGTGTTTGATTTGATTCTGGATTACATTTATGTCAGACTGATTAGAGGGACAACAGAATGCTAGGTACCAAACGTTTATGTGTAATTTGACTGTTGTCATGACGGTAATACAGTCACCGTAACAGCCCTAAGATGAAGGCAGACAGAGTAGTGATGGTTGGGCCCTTTGAGAAACCCCATGTGGTCCAATATATAAAAGCAGACATTCTGCTTGTCCACACAGCACACCATGCTCCATGCTCCTGATTGGATTCATGCATGGTGGGAGAAAGCATCTTTGACACACTGACAGCAGCTGGAGTGTGTGAGTGTGACGCAGTGCCTCAGAGAGAGGGATTTATAGAACCATTAGAATGCCTGGTCTTTAGTGGACCTGCCACACTGAGCTCTGCAGGGCCTGAGGCCACAGGGAGAGGATGGAGACGTGGTGAAGTGAGTGAGTGAGTGAGTGAGTGAGTGAGTGAGTGAGAGCCAACGGGCGACACAGACAGAGACAAGAGAGACCGACGGAGACGTGTTAAGAGTAGAGATGTACGAATACATATTCTAGAGTTTTCTCTGGCAGCAGAGAGAGAAAACATGGGAGGGAAAGAGAAAAGGGGAGAGAAAGGCACCAACTGAGGAAAGACAGAGAGAGGAGCCAGACATACGAGACACATCCTTGATGCTGCTCTGATGACCAAAGACAGTCCCATAGCCCTGATGCTGCTCTGATGACCAAAGACAGTCCCATAGCCCTGATGCTGCTCTGATGACCAAAGACAGTCCCATAGCCCTGATGCTGCTCTGATGACCAAAGACAGTCCCATAGCCCTGATGCTGCTCTGATGACCAAAGACAGTCCTATAGGACTGAAAGTGGCAGAGATGGAGAGAGAGGAAAGATGGACAGAGGCGAGATGAGGGGGAGAGAGGAGAGAGGGATGGAGAAATGAGAGAGACAGCAGAGAGAGATGGAGAGAGAGGAAAGATGGACAGAGGCGAGATGAGGGGGAGAGAGGAGAGAGGGATGGAGAAATGAGAGAGACAGCAGAGAGAGTGGGAGAGATGGAGAGAAAGGAGGGATGGAGAGAAAGGAGGGATAGAGAGAAATGAGAGAGAGACAGCAGAGAGAGTGGGAGAGATGGAGAGAGAGGAAAGATGGACAGAGGCGAGATGAGGGGGAGAGAGGAGAGAGGGATGGAGAAATGACAGAGAGTGGGAGAGATGGAGAGAGAGGAAAGATGGACAGAGGCGAGATGAGGGGGAGAGAGGAGAGAGGGATGGAGAAATGAGAGAGAGACAGCAGAGAGAGTGGGAGAGATGGAGAGAGAGGAAAGATGGACAGAGGCGAGATGAGGGGGAGAGAGAGGAGAGAGGGATGGAGAAATGAGAGAGAGACAGCAGAGAGAGTGGGAGAGATGGAGAGAGAGGAAAGATGGACAGAGGCGAGATGAGGGGGAGAGAGGAGAGAGGGATGGAGAAATGAGAGACAGCAGAGCGAGTGGGAGAGATGGAGAGAGAGGAAAGATGGACAGAGGCGAGATGAGGGGGAGAGAGGAGAGAGGGATGGAGAAATGACAGAGAGTGGGAGAGATGGAGAGAGAGGAAAGATGGACAGAGGCGAGATGAGGGGGAGAGAGGAGAGAGGGATGGAGAAATGAGAGAGACAGCAGAGAGAGTGGCAGAGATGGAGAGAGAGGAAAGATGGACAGAGGCGAGATGAGGGGGAGAGAGAGGAGAGAGGGATGGAGAAATGAGAGAGACAGCAGAGAGAGTGGGAGAGATGGAGAGAAAGGAGGGATGGAGAGAAAGGAGGGATGGAGAGATGGAGAGAAAGGAGGGATGAGAGAAAGGAGGGATGGAGAGAAAGGAGAGATGGGGAGAAAGGAGAGATGGAGAGAAAGGAGGGATGAGAGAAAGGAGGGATGAGAGAAAGGAGGGATGAGAGAAAGGAGGGATGAGAGAAAGGAGGGATGGAGAGAAAGGAGAGATGGAGAGAAAGGAGAGATGGAGAGAAAGGAGAGATGGAGAGAAAGGAAGGATGGAGAGAAATGAGAGAGAGACAGCAGAGAGAGTGGCAGAGATGGAGAGAGAGGAAAGCTGGACAGAGGCGAGATGAGGGGGAGAGAGGAGAGAGGGATGGAGAAATGAGAGAGACAGCAGAGAGAGTGGCAGAGATGGAGAGAGAGGAAAGATGGACAGAGGCGAGATGAGGGGGAGAGAGGAGAGAGGGATGGAGAAATGAGAGAGACAGCGGAGAGAGTGGCAGAGATGGAAAGATGGACAGAGGCGAGATGAGGGGGAGAGAGGAGAGAGGGATGGAGAAATGAGAGAGACAGCGGAGAGAGTGGGAGAGATGGAGAGAGAGGAAAGATGGACAGAGGCGAGATAAGGGGGAGAGAGGAGAGAGGGATGGAGAAATGAGAGAGACAGCGGAGAGAGTGGCAGAGATGGAGAGAGAGGAAAGATGGACAGAGGCGAGATGAGGGGGAGAGAGAGGAGAGAGGGATGGAGAAATGAGAGAGACAGCAGAGAGAGTGGGAGAGATGGAGAGAGAGGAAAGATGGACAGAGGCGAGATGAGGGGGAGAGAGGGATGGAGAAATGAGAGAGACAGCAGAGAGAGTGGCAGAGATGGAGAGAGAGGAAAGATGGACAGAGGCGAGATGAGGGGGAGAGAGAGGAGAGAGGGATGGAGAAATGAGAGAGACAGCAGAGAGAGTGGCAGAGATGGAGAGAGGAAAGATGGACAGAGGCGAGATGAGGGGGAGAGAGGAGAGAGGGATGGAGAAATGAGAGACAGCAGAGAGAGTGGGAGAGATGGAGAGAGAGGAAAGATGGACAGAGGCGAGATGAGGGGGAGAGAGAGGAGAGAGGGATGGAGAAATGAGAGAGACAGCAGAGAGAGTGGGGGAGATGGAGAGAGAGGAAAGATGGACAGAGGCGAGATGAGGGGGAGAGAGGGATGGAGAAATGAGAGAGACAGCAGAGAGAGTGGCAGAGATGGAGAGAGAGGAAAGATGGACAGAGGCGAGATGAGGGGGAGAGAGGGATGGAGAAATGAGAGAGACAGCAGAGAGAGTGGGAGAGATGGAGAGATGGACAGAGGCGAGATGAGGGGGAGAGAGGGATGGAGAAATGAGAGAGACAGCAGAGAGAGTGGCAGAGATGGAGAGAGAGGAAAGATGGACAGAGGCGAGATGAGGGGGAGAGAGGGATGGAGAAATGAGAGAGACAGCAGAGAGAGTGGGAGAGATGGAGAGAGAGGAAAGATGGACAGAGGCGAGATGAGGGGGAGAGAGGAGAGAGGGATGGAGAAATGAGAGACAGCAGAGAGAGTGGGAGAGATGGAGAGAGAGGAAAGATGGACGGAGGCGAGATGAGGGGGAGAGAGGAGAGAGGGATGGAGAAATGAGAGAGACAGCAGAGAGAGTGGGAGAGATGGAGAGAGAGGAAAGATGGACAGAGGCGAGATGAGGGGGAGAGAGGAGAGCGGGATGGAGAAATGAGAGACAGCAGAGAGAGTGGGAGAGATGGAGAGAGAGGAAAGATGGACGGAGGCGAGATGAGGGGGAGAGAGGAGAGAGGGATGGAGAAATGAGAGAGACAGCAGAGAGAGTGGGAGAGATGGAGAGAGAGGAAAGATGGACGGAGGCGAGATGAGGGGGAGAGAGGAGAGAGGAGAGAGTCAAAGACGGAGCGACAGAAAGGAGAGGTGAGAAAAAGAGCTCTAATAAAAGCCATCAGGAAACAGGCGTCACTACGTCCCCTGCTGGGCAGAGGGAGGGAGAGGGGGAGGAAAGAAAGGTGGAATAGAGCAGGAGAAACATTAAAAGACTAAAATCTGCAGTTCAGTGGCCATTTCAACCATGTTTCTAGAAATGTGAATAAGAGATCGTAAGGACACAGTAACCTCTGACATGACGCTCACTGACACACACACACACACACGCCAAGGTATTAGGCCAAGAGCAAATAACACCACACAAAAGGTAGGCTACAGTCACCTGACGAACAGCAACACAATAAAACAACCCGACACCATTACGACAACATGGAGAACCATTGTAAAGGGGTCATAAAAGATCCAGCCCGTTCTCAGTTTCACTTCCTCCACATTATATCACTATGAAACACAGACTCCAACCCTGTTCCTGGAGAGTTACAGTCCAGTAGGTTTTAACTCCAACCCTGTTCCTGGAGAGTTACAGTCCAGTAGGTTAACTCCAACCCTGTTCCTGGAGAGTTACAGTCCAGTAGGTTTTAACTCCAACCCTGTTCCTGGAGAGTTACAGTCCAGTAGGTTTTAACTCCAACCCTGTTCCTGGAGAGTTACAGTCCAGTAGGTTTTAACTCCAGCCCTGTTCCTGGAGAGTTACAGTCCAGTAGGTTTTAACTCCAACCCTGTTCCTGGAGAGTTACAGTCCAGTAGGTTTTAACTCCAACCCTGTTCCTGGAGAGTTACAGTCCAGTAGGTTTTAACTCCAGCCCTGTTCCTGGAGAGTTACAGTCCAGTAGGTTTTAACTCCAACCCTGTTCCTGGAGAGTTACAGTCCAGTAGGTTTTAACTCCAACCCTGTTCCTGGAGAGTTACAGTCCAGTAGGTTTTAACTCCAACCCTGTTCCTGGAGAGTTACAGTCCAGTAGGTTAACTCCAACCCTGTTCCTGGAGAGTTACAGTCCAGTAGGTTTTAACTCCAACCCTGTTCCTGGAGAGTTACAGTCCAGTAGGTTTTAACTCCAACCCTGTTCCTGGAGAGTTACAGTCCAGTAGGTTTTAACTCCAGCCCTGTTCCTGGAGAGTTGCAGTCCAGTAGGTTTTATCTCCAACCCTGTTCCTGGAGAGTTACAGTCCAGTAGGTTTCATCTCCAACCCTGTTCCTGGAGAGTTACAGTCCAGTAGGTTTCATCTCCAACCCTGTCCCTGGAGAGTTACAGTCCTGTAGGTTTTATCTCCAACCCTGTTCCTGGAGAGTTGCAGTCCTGTAGGTTTTATCTCCAACCCTGTTCCTGGAGAGTTACAGTCCAGTAGGTTTCATCTCCAACCCTGTTCCTGGAGAGTTACAGTCCAGTAGGTTTCATCTCCAACCCTGTTCCTGGAGAGTTACAGTCCAGTAGGTTTTAACTCCAACCCTGTCCCTGGAGAGTTACAAGTCCTGTAGGTTTTATCTCCAACCCTGTTCCTGGAGAGTTGCAGTCCTGTAGGTTTTATCTCCAACCCTGTTCCTGGAGAGTTACAGTCCAGTAGGTTTTAACTCCAACCCTGTTCCTGGAGAGTTACAGTCCAGAAGGTTTTAACTCCAACCCTGTTCCTGGAGAGTTACAGTCCAGTAGGTTTTAACTCCAGCCCTGTTCCTGGAGAGTTACAGTCCAGTAGGTTTTAACTCCAGCCCTGTTCCTGGAGAGTTACAGTCCAGTAGGTTTTAACTCCAGCCCTGTTCCTGGAGAGTTACAGTCCAGTAGGTTTTAACTCCAGCCCTGTTCCTGGAGAGTTACAGTCCAGTAGGTTTTAACTCCAGCCCTGTTCCTGGAGAGTTACAGTCCAGTAGGTTTTAACTCCAACCCTGTTCCTGGAGAGTTACAGTCCAGTAGGTTAACTCCAACCTTGTTCCTGGAGAGTTACAGTCCAGTAGGTTTTAACTCCAGCCCTGTTCCTGGAGAGTTACAGTCCAGTAGGTTTTAACTCCAGCCCTGTTCCTGGAGAGTTACAGTCCAGTAGGTTTTAACTCCAGCCCTGGCACCCAGTGATCTGCCGTCACTGGAGTCAGTGTTTCCCAAAGATATATGTTCTTACTTGTGAGGGAGCAAAGCATTGTGAAGCAAGATCCAGTGATGCAAACAACATTCAAGCAAAACCAACAACTACTCCAATTTGTGTGAGGTGGGGAGCCGCTAAATGACTACGTTCTAGCAAGGGAAACAAGCTGCCTCCTCAATGCCACATTGGCAGACAGATAGAAAGGCAGTAAATGCATTGACATTACACTGTGGCCTGTCTCTGAGTCATGAGTCTGTTTCTCACAGTGACTGATTCCTTGTGTTCCCTCTCCTAACCATGGTGAAAGAGCTGTAGCGTGCAGTTCTGGCCAGCAGGGGGAGTGTCAGGGAAATGTCTGATTTTCCTACCATGTCATCTCCACAGATCCCAGAGTAATGCTGCCAGCAGGCTGCAGCCACTAAACATTCATCATAGAAGGACCAGATACACTGTGAGAGAAGACGAGGCTATTGTCCACCTACACAGTTATGACTGCCACGGTGGTGATATAAGATTGCAGTTTTATCATCATATCACTGAAATAGGACACACACACACACATCTATGTTGTTGCACGGCCTTAGGAGGATTGATGATGGTGCAGTAAACTGGACATTCAGGGCCACATACACTAAGCTCTGTTTTCATTCAGTCTGGAGTGGGTGGGACTTATCACACTGGGATGAATGGGATCAATTGGAGGGGGCGGGGTCTAATAGTGACAGGCGAAGGAGAATCACATTTAGACTGGAGCCTGATAACACAGACAGGCTAGTCAGGGCCCTCCAACCCTGTTCCTGGAGAGCTATCCTCCTGTAGGTTAATGCCAACCCTGTTCCTGGAGAGCTATCCTCCTGTAGGTTAATGCCAACCCTGTTCCTGGAGAGCTATCCTCCTGTAGGTTAATGGAGTTAAAACCTACTGGACTGCAACTCTCCAGGAACAGGGTTGGAGTTAAAACCTACTGGACTGCAACTCTCCAGGAACAGGGTTGGAGTTAAAACCTACTGGACTGTAAACTCTCCAGGAACAGGGTTGGAGTTAAAACCTACTGGACTGTAAACTCTCCAGGAACAGGGTTGGAGTTAAAACCTACTGGACTGTAAACTCTCCAGGAACAGGGTTGGAGTTAAAACCTACTGGACTGCAACTCTCCAGAAACAGGGCTGGAGTTAAAACCTACTGGACTGTAACTCTCCAGGAACAGGGTTGGAGTTAAAACCTACTGGACTGTAACTCTCCAGGAACAGGGTTGGAGTTAAAACCTACTGGACGGTAACTCTCCAGGAACAGGGTTAGAGTTAAAACCTACTGGACGGTAACTCTCCAGGAACAGGGTTGGAGTTAAAACCTACTGGACTGTAACTCTCCAGGAACAGGGTTGGAGTTAAAACCTACTGGACGGTAACTCTCCAGGAACAGGGTTAGAGTTAAAACCTACTGGACGGTAACTCTCCAGGAACAGGGTTGGAGTTAAAACCTACTGGACTGTAACTCTCCAGGAACAGGGCTGGAGTTAAAACCTACTGGACTGTAACTCTCCAGGAACAGGGTTGGAGTTAAAACCTACTGGACTGTAAACTCTCCAGGAACAGGGTTCAGAGCAAGAGATGGAGAGTAGAATGAGGCTGAAAGGCAGACGTTAGATGTAGGCTTATATGAACGAGAGAGCGAGAAAGAAGCAGAAAGATGAGAGAAAAAGAAAGGAGAAAGAGAGAGAGGAAGGATGCAGGAAGTGTGATTGTGATAATAAGTAGACAGACAAGGCAGGCTAGTGCTCTAAAGACAGTCCCTCCTACACCTCATTATCATTAGCTCTCTGCTCCAGACCCTCCCCCTCAGCTCTTCAAGAGAGATGCTTCTGTTGATGCCTTCCAGCACCCCTCCTAACTTTCTGCATTGCACCAGAGCTCCAGTCAAAACACAGCTACCACTGTCAACGTTGCAACCGCACCCCCCTGCACTCCAACCCTCGGGCCCTCTTCCCTGGGTAAAAATCCATTCCTACCCCCCCATTTCACACACACTCGTTCCCATGCAGCCTGCCAGCCAGACCCTGTACTATTCCTCAGTGTCAGCAGTAACCCTCCCTCCAACTTCCTGAGGCTTTTAATGTCCTATTAGATCGGCAAAGGAAGAGAGACTGTTGGAAGTGGGGTAGACAGGCGGGGCAGGGGGAGAGACTGTTGGGTTGGGAGAGGGGGAGACAGGCGGGGCAAGGGTGAGGGAGACAGGCGGGGCAAGGGTGAGAGAGACAGGCAGGGCAAGGGTGAGAGAGACAGGCGGGGCAAGGGTGAGAGAGACACGCGGGGCAAGGGTGAGAGAGACAGGCGGGGCAAGGGTGAGAGAGACAGGCGGGGCAAGGGTGAGGGAGACAGGCGGGGCAAGGGTGAGGGAGACAGGCGGGGCAAGGGTGAGGAGACAGGCGGGGCAAGGGTGAGGGAGACAGGCGGGGCAAGGGTGAGGGAGACAGGCGGGGCAAGGGTGAGGGAGACAGGCGGGGCAAGGGTGAGGGAGACAGGCGGGGCAAGGGTGAGGGAGACAGGCGGGGCAAGGGTGAGGGAGACAGGCGGGGCAAGGGTGAGAGAGACACGTGGGGCAAGGGAGACACGCGGGGCAAGGGTGAGGGAGACAGGCGGGGCAAGGGTGAGGGAGACAGGCGGGGCAAGGCTGAGGGAGACAGGCGGGGCAAGGCTGAGGGAGACAGGCGGGGCAAGGCTGAGGGAGACATGCGGGGCAAGGGTGAGGGAGACAGGCGGGGCAAGGCTGAGGGAGACATGCGGGGCAAGGGTGAGGGAGACAGGCGGGGCAAGGGAGACAGGCGGGGCAAGGGAGACAGGCGGGGCAAGGGTGAGAGAGACACGCGGGGCAAGGGTGAGAGAGACAGGCGGGGCAAGGGTGAGAGAGACAGGCGGGGCAAGGGTGAGGGAGACAGGCGGGGCAAGGGTGAGGGAGACAGGCGGGGCAAGGGTGAGGGAGACAGGCGGGGCAAGGGTGAGGGAGACAGACAGCGGGGCAAGGGTGAGGGAGACAGGCGGGGCAAGGGTGAGAGAGACACGTGGGGCAAGGGAGACACGGGGGCAAGGGTGAGGAGACAGGCGGGGCAAGGGTGAGGGAGACAGGCGGGGCAAGGGTGAGGGAGACAGGCGGGGCAAGGCTGAGGGAGACAGGCGGGGCAAGGCTGAGGGAGACAGGCGGGGCAAGGGTGAGGGAGACAGGCGGGGCAAGGGAGACAGGCGGGGCAAGGGAGACAGGCGGGGCAAGGGTGAGAGAGACACGCGGGGCAAGGGTGAGAGAGACAGGCGGGGCAAGGCTGAGGGAGACAGGCGGGGCAAGGCTGAGGAGACAGGCGGGGCAAGGCTGAGGGAGACAGGCGGGGCAAGGCTGAGGGAGACAGGCGGGGCAAGGCTGAGGGAGACAGGCGGGGCAAGGCTGAGGGAGACAGGCGGGGCAAGGCTGAGGGAGACAGGCGGGGCAAGGCTGAGGAGACAGGCGGGGCAAGGGTGAGGGAGACAGGCGGGGCAAGGGGAGACAGGCGGGGCAAGGGTGAGGGAGACAGGCGGGGCAAGGGTGAGGGAGACAGGCGGGGCAAGGGTGAGAGAGACACGTGGGGCAAGGGAGACACGCGGGGCAAGGGTGAGGGAGACAGGCGGGGCAAGGGTGAGGGAGACAGGCGGGGCAAGGCTGAGGGAGACAGGCGGGGCAAGGCTGAGGGAGACAGGCGGGGCAAGGCTGAGGGAGACAGGCGGGGCAAGGCTGAGGAGACAGGCGGGGCAAGGGTGAGGGAGACAGGCGGGGCAAGGGTGAGGGAGACAGGCGGGGCAAGGGTGAGGGAGACAGGCGGGGCAAGGGTGAGGGAGACAGGCGGGGCAAGGGAGACAGGCGGGGCAAGGGTGAGAGAGACACGCGGGGCAAGGGAGAGAGACAGGCGGGGCAAGGGTGAGAGAGACAGGCGGGGCAAGGGTGAGAGAGACAGGCGGGGCAAGGGTGAGGGAGACAGGCGGGGCAAGGGTGAGGGAGACAGGCGGGGCAAGGGTGAGGGAGACAGGCGGGGCAAGGGTGAGAGAGACAGGCGGGGCAAGAGAGACAGGCGGGGCAAGGGTGAGGGAGATAGGCGGGGCAAGGGTGAGGGAGACAGGCGGGGCAAGGGTGAGGGAGACAGGCGGGGCAAGGCTGAGGCAGACAGGCGGGGCAAGGCTGAGGGAGACAGGCGGGGCAAGGCTGAGGGAGACAGGCGGGGCAAGGGTGAGGAAGACAGGCGGGGCAAGGGTGAGGGAGACAGGCGGGGCAAGGGAGACAGGCGGGGCAAGGGGAGACAGGCGGGGCAAGGGGGACAGGCGGGGCAAGGGTGAGGGAGACAGGCGGGGCAAGGGTGAGGGAGACAGGCGGGGCAAGGGTGAGGGAGACAGGCGGGGCAAGGGTGAGGGAGACAGGCGGGGCAAGGGTGAGGGAGACAGGCGGGGCAAGGGTGAGAGAGACAGGCGGGGCAAGGGTGAGGGAGACAGGCGGGGCAAGGGTGGGGGAGACAGGCGGGGCAAGGGTGGGGGAGACAGGCGGGGCAAGGGTGGGGGAGACAGGCGGGGCAAGGGTGGGGGAGACAGGCGGGGCAAGGGTGAGGGAGACAGGCGGGGCACGGGTGGGGGAGACAGGCGGGGCAAGGGGAGAGACTGTGGGAGAGCGGCAGGGCCCACAGCTTGTGAGCAGGGGGGTAGAAGCAGACCATGAGAGCAGTGACTCACCACACACTGTTTCACATGCAATAAGCCGCTCTGCCGGAGATGGACACACACCCACACGGGCGTGCCCGTACACACACACCATCATAAATAGACTCCCTGACACGAACACCCTTACAGACATTTACTCTCTTGTCCTCTCCTCTCGGTTTCTATATTTAATAGTGGTGAGGTTGAGGAGGAAGAGGGGGTGGATGCTGATGCTCCAGTGCTGTTCTGACTGACCCCCTGAGGGTTCAAGCCAGGGCTGTGTCAGGCGACGTCTCCCCTCCCTCGCTCTACTTTCCCCTTGACTGACTAACGCCTAGCCTGTCGGCCCCAGGCTCACTGAGCAGCACGAGACAGAGGAGCATCGCCGAAGACGTGTGGCATAGACTAACCATCTCTCTACCATTCCACTGTACTACACCCCTACTACCGTCCAGTTCCTCTGCTGTCTGAACCTGCCACACACCTTTAACAGGCCCCATGTAGACACACCTTCCAGCCAGCCTCACCCTGTGGAAGCAGGAGAGACATGAAACAGAATGGTGAGAGTACCCACACGATGCAGCGTGTTCTCTCTTAGCAGCAGCAGCATCACAGAGCTGAGCTGAGCATGGAGACAAGCTGCTTGGATGCTACCACGATCAAATGGTGTTTGGTGATGTTATGCTGCTGTTCAGACGTGATGTGTGTATGCATGTGTGTACGTGTGTGTGTGATGAAGGGTATTCAGTATTAAGACCCCATGTATTTCTTCACATTTTATTGTGTTACAAAGTGGGATTAAAATAGATTTGTCATGTTTTGTCAACAACACACACAATACTCTGATGTTAAAGTGGGAAAAACATAGCGGACAGTGACCGACTTAGCAAGAGGAAAACTGATGCACAACCACATTCAGAAAGGTCACCTTGTGTATGATTCTATTCTAACTCTGAACAGTAACTGGAGGTCTTGACTGAGTTCCTACACAAGGGTCCCATCCCTGGTCTAGTTAAGAATGATGCCCTACATTATGTATTAAAGCACTCAGACATCTCAAAGATACACTTGTCCCTCTGAACTGAGCTGCAGGACAGGAATGAAACCGCTCAGGGATGTTACCATTAGGGCGGCAGGTAGCCTAGTGGTTAGAGCATTGGACTAGTAACCGGAAGGTTGCAAGATCAAATCCCCGAGCTGACAGGGTAAAAATATGTTGCTCTTAAAACGTGTTATGGTTCATGCGAATTTTCGCAGCTTTTTGTTAAAAATCGCGCAACATTTCAAAGTCCTGCTACTCATGCCAGGAATATAGTATATGCAAATGATACGTATGTGTGTATAGAAAACACTCTGAAGTCTCTAAAACTGGTTAAATCGTGTCTGTGGCTATAACATAACGTGTTTAGGAGTAAAAATCCCTCGAAAAACTGTTCTCCAAAAACACAAAAAATATATTAATCCGCCAGTCAATGTATTGTCTAAGGCGACCGCAAATAAATGAAGATGCCCTGTAAACGCCTACAGCTTCCACACGATGT
Source organism: Oncorhynchus keta (assembly GCF_023373465.1). Lineage (NCBI taxonomy): Eukaryota > Metazoa > Chordata > Actinopteri > Salmoniformes > Salmonidae > Oncorhynchus > Oncorhynchus keta. Next base: position 232,236 of record NW_026290771.1, on the reverse strand, counting down.
CGCCAGTGCTGGCATTTCGAGTCTACTTAATCCTTGGTTGGATGACGTTTTGGCCTTTCCTGTTTTAGTCTCACCACAGGATGTTGTGAAATTGAAAACAATGGAGGATGATTTCAAGACGTGCTGCTATCGAATACAGATCGCCCCGTGATCAATTTGATAGATTATTAACGTTTAGTAATACCTAAAGTTGGTTTAGAAAAGTAGTTTGAAGTGATTTGTAAAAGTTTATAGGCAACTTTTGTAATTTTAAAAAGTGACGTTGCGTCTTGTAAAATGGATTATTCCTGGATCAGACCGGTCTAAGGAAAACAACATTTTGGCTATACAATGACGGATTTAATCGGGAAAAAGACCCAATTGTGATGTTTATGGGATATATAGGAGTGCCAAGAAAGAAGCTCGTCAAAGGTAATGAATGTTTTATATTTTATTTCTGCGTTTTGGGTAGCGCCGGCTACCGCAAAATCTGTTGTTTTTGGTGACATTCCAGTATTTTGGAGGGTGCATGCTATCAGATTGAGCTTCTCATGCTTTCGCCGAAAAGCATTTTACAAATCTGACTCGGTGGCTAGATTCACAACGAGTGTAGCTTTAATTCAGTACCTTGCATGTGTGTTTTAATGAAAGTTTGAGTTTTATCAAAAACTATAGGTGGCGCTCTTGACATTTCCGCTGATTTGGTCCCGACAGAGGAACCAAATCAACAAGTTTTAACTGACTTGCCTAGTTAAAAGGTCAAATAGAAATAAGTGAAGCCATTGGGGATTTTAAAACAGCGTTCAATGGCTGTGATGGGAGAAAACTGAGGATGGATCAACAACACAATAATGACCTAAATGACAGCGAAAAGAACACAAATGTACTAAATAATAACAAAACATGCATACTGTATGCAATAAAGCAATACTGCAAAAAACATGGCAAATTAATATCATTTTTGGGCTAAATGCAAAGCCAACACAAGACATCACTGAGGAGATGATCTGCCTCCTTATTGTCAAGCATGGGGGTGGCTGCATCGTGGTATACAGTTGAAGTCAGGTTTTACATAAACAAGTTTTAATGACTCAAACTTAAGTGTTTCAAACACTCCACAAATGTCTTGTTAACAAACTATAGTTTAGGCAAGTCGGTTAGGACATCTACTTTGTGCATGACATAAGTCATTTTTCCAACAAATGTTTACAGACAGATTAAATCACTTAATCACAATTCCAGTGGGTCAGAAGTTTACATGCACTAAGTTGACTGTGCCTTTCAACAGCTTGGAAAACTCCAGAAAATGATGTCATGGCTTTAGAAGCTTCTGATAGGATAATTGACATCATTTGAGTTAATTGGAGGTGTACCTGTGGATGTATTTCAAGGCCTACCTTCAAACTCAGTGCCTCTTTGCTTGACATCATGGGAAAATCAAAAGAAAGACATCAGAAAAAAAATTGTAGACCTCCACAAGTCTGGTTCATCCTTGGGAGCAATTTCCAAACACCTGAAGTTACCAAGTTCATCTGTACAAATAATAGTACGCAAGTATAAACACCATGGGACCACGCAGCCGTCATACCGCTCAGGAAGGAGACGCGTTCTGTCTCCTAGAGATGAACGTAATTTGGTGCAAAAAGTGTAAATCAATCCCAGAACAACAGCAAAGGACTTTGTGAAGATGCTGGAGGAAACAGGTGGAAAAGTATCTATATATCCACAGTAAAACGAGTCCTATATCGACATAACCTGAAAGGCCGCTCAGCAGGAAGAAGGAAGAAGCCACTGCTCCAAAACCGCCATAAAAAAGCCAGACTATGGTTTGCAACTGCACATGGGGACAACGATTGTACTTTTTGGAGAAAAGTCCTCTGGTCTCATGAAACAAAAATATAACGTTTTGGCCATAATGACCATTGTTATGTTTGGAGGAAGAAGGGGGAGGCTTGCAAGCCGAAGAGCACCATTCCAACCGTGAAGCACGGGGGTGGCAGCATCATGTTGTGGGGGTGCTTTGCTGCAGGAGGGACTGGTGCACTTCTCAAAATAGATGGCTTCATGAGGCAGGAAAATGATGTGGATATATTGACGGAACATCTCAAGACATCAGTCAGGAAGTTAAAGCTTGGTCGCAAATGGGTCTTCCAAATGGACAATGACCCCAAGCATACTGCCAAAGTTGTGGCAAAATGGCTTAAGGACACCAGAGTCAAGGTATTGCTGTGGCCATCACAAAGCCCTGACCTCAATTCCATAGAAAATTTGTGGGCAGAACTGAAAAAGCCTGTGCGAGCAAGGAGGCCTTCAAACCTGACTCAGTTACATCAGCTATCAGGAGGAATGGGCCGAAATTCACCCAACTTATTGTGGGAAGCTTGTGGAATGCTACCTGAAACGTTTGACCCAAGTTAAACAATTTAAAGGCAATGCTACCAAATACTAATTGAGTGTATGTAAACTTCTGACCCACTGGGAATGTGATGAAAGAAATAAAAGCTGCAATAAATCATTCTCTCTACGATTATTCTGACATTTCACATTCTTAAAATAAAGTGGCGATCCTAACTGACCTAAAACAGCAAATTTTCACCCGGATTAAATGTCAGGAATTGTGAAAAACTGAGTTTAAATGTAGTTGGCTAAGGTGTAGGTAAACTTCCGACTTCAACTGTAGGTATGCTTGACATCGACAAATACTGGGACGTTTTTCAGGATAAAAAGAAATGGGATAGGGATAAACACAAGCAAAATCCTAGAGGGAAACCTGCCTCAGTCTGCTTTACACTAGACACTGGTAGAGGAATTCACCTTTCAGCAGGGCAATAACCTAAAACACAGGGTCACATATACACTGGAGTTGATTACCAAGAAAACAGTGAATGTTCCTGAGTGGCCAATTTACAGTTGACTTCAATCTGCTTGAAATACTATAGCAAGACAATATGATAGCACACATATACCACAGTTGCCAAAGAAAACAATATGATAGCACACATATACCACAGTTGCCAAAGAAAACAATATGATAGCACACATACCACAGTTGCCAAAGAAAACAATATGATAGCACACATATACCACAGTTGCCAAAGAAAACAATATGATAGCACACATACCACAGTTGCCAAAGAAAACAATATGATAGCACACATACCACAGTTGCCAAAGAAAACAATATGATAGCACACATATACCACAGTTGCCAAAGAAAACAATATGATAGCACACATATACCACAGTTGCCAAAGAAAACAATATGATAGCACATATACCACAGTTGCCAAAGAAAACAATATGATAGCACACATATACCAGTTGCCAAAGAAAACAATATGATAGCACACATATACCACAGTTGCCAAAGAAAACAATATGATAGCACACATATACCACAGTTGCCAAAGAAAACAATATGATAGCACACATATACCAGTTGCCAAAGAAAACAATATGATAGCACACATACCACAGTTGCCAAAGAAAACAATATGATAGCACACATATACCACAGTTGCCAAAGAAAACAATATGATAGCACACATTTACCGGTATCATGTATACTCTCTCATGGTTTGGTTGCTAGAAACCCAGTCCTTCGTTCTTTATGTTTTGTTGCCATGCTTCACACACTGGTGTAACTCTGCCTTAGAGAGCTGTGGAGGATAGACATCATGTTGTGCTCTCTATGAACCAGATCAGTGGTGTAGAGCCCAGATCATAGATCAGAGGGCAAAGCCTCCGAGAGGCAGCCAGCACCATCATGATGATTACCCAGACACACATACTACTGGTGTACAGGCATTAACTCTCTCTCACACAGAAGAGCGCAGAAACTCACTAGAATAGGCCTAGATCATGCACTAAATCCCTCCACACACATAGGCCTAACAAGCGAACACACAGATTAGGTCTACCATGGTCTAGCTAACTAGCCTCTCCATAATACACACACCTATACGGTCTGTCTACTACTGCCCCTGCACAATCTAGCCTCTCTGTCTCTAGTCATGGTTGATGGTTGTTATTAGTGCAGCCGTGTTTCTCTCGGCGTGTACACAGAGCACTGGAGGGTTTTTCTCCTCTCTCACACACACACAGGATAAATGTAGGTTTGGGCTCTGGTCTGCTTTGATGGGCTTTCCCCTGCCTATTCCCGACTCTTTACCAGCTAACACAGAGGGCACATTAATCCTGTGTGTGCGTGTGTGTACTACAGATGGTGAATGGCCCTGCCTAGACGAACAAAGGAAGGACTGCATGGTCATCTGTCATGCCTCTGAGCCAACAGATGCCCAGCAGAGTGTGAGAGTGGTCCCTCGGATTAGAATCTCCAAGCCAATCAGAGAACAGAACCTCCTCCGTAGAATCCCCAAGGCACCAATCAGAAGGCCTGAAGCCCAGATGAGGTCTCTGAGGACATGTAAAATAATCCACCATCCGTAGCTCAGTAGATCAGAGGAGTGACATGATGACACCAAATTGCTTTTAAAGCAATAAAGTTCATGAAACCAGGAACTAAAAGGTTGCCTGCCTGCGTGTCTTGTGATGGAACAATGGGGAGTAAGTGTCCACAGTAAAAGTGATGGATGGGAGAGTTTTGGGCCTGTCCCCACCCAGTGTTTGACAGGTCATTAGCCAGATGGAGGCACTGGCTGGCTCAGAGCCAGCTGATTGGCTGGGTAATATCCCAGGATGCTTTGTGATATGGTGGGCAGATTCAAGACTCTGCCTCTGGTCAGCAGAGAGAGCGAGAGAGAAGAGAGAACATGGGCCAGACAGAGACGCAAAGACGGATGCCTCGACACACACTACTCCAAGTCAGACAGACACAGACGAAGTGAGAGGGAAAGGAATGGGCAGGGGAACTAGTCTGTTTAATTGGACAGTTTAAACGTAGCTTCAGTAGAGCATCAACAAAAGGGAGCCTGGTACCTCTTGAAAGACAAAGTTCGCGGGACAGGAGACTGCTGCTAGCTGGGTCTAGTGTGTGTGTGTGTGTGTGTGTGTGTGTGCAGTGTCTTATCCACTTGACCAGTGATGCCCTCACCTATAAAGCACTGAGGTGATGCACCAGCCCAGAGGCGATAGAGAAACGCACACTCACACAGAGTACATTTACAGAGCAAGGTGTAGTCCTGCACACAAATCTGACAGGACAGCACGATACAGCTAGAAGCAGCAGAATGTCAGGCTACAGGACAGTACATATCTAGAACAGGCTAAAGACAAGCCTGGAAGAGAGGCTGGGTGAGGATGGTTAGAGGGGCCTGTGGGAGGGGATCTTGATCTGTGTGAAGATGGATGGCCTTAGTTGTCCCTTTGTTTGGGCTGGATAGAGCAGCCAGCCAGCCAGCCGCAGACATGCTGACAGAAAGCTATGCCCCATCAGACAGCTCTTTGCCTAGGAGGGGAGGGTGGCTGGGTCTGGGAGGTATGGTGTGAGGGGAGAGAGAGGGAGGGAAGGCTTGGGTAGCGGCCAGAAACTAAGCCTGTCAGTTCACAACAACCCACACAGATAATCTGCCTGGACTCCGTTTTTGGGCGGGGTGGTGTGGAAGAAGAGTGAATGAGATGTGGTGGGGACCCATCATAGACGGAGGGATCTGAGAGGGAGAGAGGGAACGAATGAGAGAAGAAAGTATGGGAGACGAGAGGAAATTAATGTGTCATCTTGACAAAAATACATTCACTCAGTCCTTCATCCTGTTCATCCTGTTCTCCTTAACCTGTTCTCCACAGGCCACAACTGCTTTCTCTCTCCCTCTCTTACTTTATTTTTCAAAGAGCAAGACAAGTATGGGGTGGGTGAGGGGGGAAACTGTTCCTCTGATCATGCAAGAGGATTTATTCAATCAAAAACAGTTAGTCGGGCTCTGCCGCCTTTCGCTCGTCGTCGCAACCCTTTCTCCTAAAATCAAAGGAACCACTGACTTCTTGAAAGCTGTAAAGACTGAAACACTGTCATTATCCCCCTTTCTTGTCTTTCATCATGCCGTCTGTCATTTCCACTCATCTCAGGTTATTGGCTGTGGGTTAACATTTCAGGAAGATTCCCTAAAGTGGAAATGTTTCTAGGCCTATCTGGCCTGTCTGCTGATAGCTAAGTCGTTGTAACAGGGCCATGTTCATTACGGCACACAACGTAAAACATTTGATAACATTTTGCAAAAGGAAACAAACATTTGCATTTCTTATTGGTTCCGTCCAGGTAGTCCCGCCCTGTCTGTTTTCTTCCGTTTGGTGTCCAATGAACATGACCCCCCCGATAAATATCATTGAAATGGGCCTTGTTTTCACACTCTATTTAGATCAAGATACATAGGAACATAAATCATCATGACCAGTGATGGGGAAATAACACAAATCAATAAAGTTACTATTGTGATATATATTTTAGACAATATCATACAGATACTGTGGTCCTTCTGTAGCTCAGTTGGTAGAGCATGGCGCTTGTAACGCCAGGGTAGTGGGTTCGATTCCCGGGACCACCCATACGTAGAATGTATGCACACATGACTGTAAGTCGCTTTGGATAAAAGCGTCTGCTAAATGGCATATATTATTATTATTATATTATTATATTACTTTGATGAAGTATTGATATGTAGCATTCAGAATTTTGGATGAAAAGCGTGCCAAAATTAAACTGCCTGCTACTCAGGCCCAGAAGATAGGATGTGCATATAATTAGTATATTTGGATAGAAAACACTCTAAAGTTTCCAAAACTGTTCAAATAATGTATGTGAGTATAACAGAACTGATATGGCAGGCGAAAACCAGAGGAAAATCCAACCAGGAAGTACTATTATTTTGAAAGGCTGTTTTTCCATTGAAAGCCTATCCAACATTCAAAGACTTAGGACCCAGTTCACGAGCTCTGTGGCTTCCTCTACATGTGGCCAGTCTTTAGGCATTGTTTCAGGCTTTTACTCTGAAAAATGGAGGGAGATACAGCACTTTCAATCAGTGGCCAGTGGAAATTTCCATTAATCAGCCATGCGCCTGATCGGGAACGCGCCTTTGTTTCTCCTTTCCTATTGACAAAGCTTTTGTCCGGTTTAAATATTGCTTATTTATGACAAAAACAACCAAAGGATTGATTTCAAACTTCGTTTGGCATGTTTCTACTACATGTTTCTTCTTCTCTGGTATGTTTTTATTGTACTTTTAAAAAACTTTTAGTTTGGACTTAGTGCATGCGCCTTAAGCATTCGGATTACTGGACAAAACGTGTGAACAAAAAGGAGGTATTTGGTCATAAAGAGGGACATTATCGAACAAAATGAACATTTATTGTCTAACATGGAGACTTGGGAGTGCCACCAGATGAAGATCATCAAAGGTAAGTGATTCATTTTAATTATATTTCTGACTTTTGTGACACTCTCCTTGGCTGGAAAATGGCTGTATGGGTTTCTGTGGCTAGGTGCAGACCTAACAATCGCAATGTGTGCTTTCTCCGTAAAGCCTTTTTGAAATCTGACACAGCGGTTGCATCAAGGAGAAGTTTATTTATTCATATGTTTAACACTTGTATTGTTTATCAATGTTTATGATGAGTTTTTCTGTAATTTGATGTGGCTCTCTGCACTTTCACCGGATGTTTGTTTGAGACAATGCATTTCTGAATATAACGCACCAATGTAAACTGAGATTTTTGGATATAAATATGAACTTTATCGAACAAAACATACATGTATTGTGTAACATGAAGTCCTATGAGTGCCATCTGATGATGGCACATATTCAAAGGTTAGTGATTCATTTTCTCTCTATTTCTGTGTTTTGTGACTCCTCTCTTTGGCTGGAAAAATGGCTGTATGGTTTTCTGTGACGAGGTGCTGACTTAACATAATCGCATGGTGTGCATTCGCAGTAACGCCTTTTTTGAAATCGGACACTGTGGTTGGATTTACAAGAAGCTTCTTTAAAATGGTGGATAATACTTGTATGTTTGAGGAATTTTAATTATGGGATTGTTCTCCATCTTCATTTTAAAATGGTAAACCAACATGCTTTCAGAGCTATTATTTCCCTGACTGATCAGAACTCATTTTCTCATGCCTCATCTCTCTGCAGCAGACATAGTGAGCAATATCTTCGGCACATCAAATCAATAAATATAGAATCGTGACAATTGTGAGAATCGCAATACATATAGCATCGGCACCTAAGTATCGTGCCAGCCCTATCCACGACCTTCATGAATATTCAGTCCCACCTCAGCCTCCTCCTGACCTTCATTAGCCATTCATAAACTATCAATTATAAATCCATCCATAGGTGGGTGAATATTCAGTCCCACCTCAGCCTCCTCCTGACCTTCATTAGCCATTCATAAACTATCAATTATAAATCCATCCATAGGTGGGTGAGGAACAGCAAAGAGCCAGACAGCCAACCTCTGAAAGCAGGGGCAGGCTTCCACAATATGCTAGTTGACAGTTTTCCTCCTTCACTCTCTTCATTTACTTTACCAGTAACTGTTTAAGTGGTAGAATTACTTCCAGACTGATGCAGTTAGATGCAGCAATCTTCTGGAAAACAACCTTCAATTAATTAAGAGAGAAAACATTACTTAACAGTCTGATGCACACACGCAAAACACACACTTTGGGCTGTGGCATATATACGCAAACAAACATGCACGTAGACACACACTGTGGCACACAGATGCGTATACACACTAAAAACCAAAAACACAGTCCCAGAGAGTGAACAGAATGAGTAAGGAACTACAGAAGACAGAAGAAACTAGAAAAACTGGACCCAGCACCTAGTTCCTTCTTTAGCCAACTAAAAGTGGAAGAGCTTTTAACAATTTAGTAATACAAGGAAATACAGTAGGGTTAGTACGGTACAAAGCCATCCAACCACAGTATAATTCTGCCAGAAGGCACCATGGCATGGGCCAATCCAAAACGGGCCACTAACTGACAGAATTGCCAATCAAATGCCCCGGCTAAAGAAGGAAAGGAGAGACGGGGAGAGATGGGGACGGGGCAAGAGAGATGGGGATGAGCAAGAGAGAGATGGGGATGTAGAGAGAGAAATAGGCCTAAAGAGAGAAGAGTGCGAGAGAGGACACAGAAGAATCAGAGAGAGAATGGGTAGAAACAGAGAAGATCGACCAGGTAGACTTATATAAAAATATATGTATCGTCACATACACCGGATAGGTACAGTGAAGTGTTATTTTACAGTGTAGGCCATAGTAGGTCAATTAGGGTTAAGTGTCTTGCTCAAGTGCAAAACAATGTTTCACCTTGTTGGGTCGGGTATTGGAACCAGAGACCTTTCGGTTACTGGCCCAGTGCTCTAACCACTAGGCCTTATCATTTAGCTCTCATTAGCAAAACCAAGGATGGAAGTGCTCCGTCTTTTTGTTTATTCCCACTCTTCTTCCCCTAATGGCCAATCTTTTATGCATAGCTTAACTTCTTTGGGATAGATGGCTGTATTTTGACGTCCGGATGAAAAGCGCGCCCCAAGTAAACTGCCTGCTACTCAGGCCCAGAAGCTAGGATATGCATATAATTGGTAGATTTGGATAGAAAGCACTCTAAAGTTTCTAAACCTGTTAAAATAATCTCTGTGAGTATCACATACATTATACTCACAGACATCATTTGATCATTTATTTGCGTATTAGGGTACCTAATGTTTGATTATAAACGTTGACTGACTTGTTTGAATAAGTTTATTAACGTTTGGGATTCATTTTGTATGCATTTTGAGGGAAGGAAACAGCGCAACAGCTAAACTGAGTTATGGATATAAAGGAGGAGTTTATCGAACAAAAGGACCATTTCTAACGTAACTGGGACCTTTTGGAGTGCCAACAGAAGATCTTCAAAGGTAAGGCATATATTATATTGCTATTTCTGACTTTAGTGTCGCAACTCCCTGGTTGAAAATGATTTTTATGCATGTGTGTGCTGGGCGCTGTCCTAAGATAATTGCATGGTTTGCTTTCGCCGTAAAGCCTTTTTGAAATCAGACACGGTGGCTGGATTAACAAGTTAAGCTTTATTTTGATGTATTGCAATTGTGATTTCATGAAAGTTTAATATTTATAGTAATTTAATTTGAATTTGGCGCTCTGCAATTTCACTGGAAGTTGTCGAAATGGGATGCTAGCGTCCCACTGATCCGCAAGAAGTTAACGGGCTTTAAAATGTTCTGTCCACGAGCCATATAGTGTGCCTGATTCTTTCTGAGGCTCCATATGATGACACTGGGATCTAACAGACTGGGAACAGTGGTACAGTGTCTGTTTACCAAGAGGACACTAGTGGTCACAGTATCCATAGCCGTTCCTGTTCATCCGCCTCTGGGGAAGCAGATAAATGGCTTCATTGCCAAAATCTTGAACTATTCCTTTAATATGGAGATAATTACAGGGTTTTTATCTGTATAGTGGTAATTTGGGGGATGGGGAAAAAACAGGTAGAGCATGCAACAACAAAAAATGAACTACACTATAAATGCAACCATTTCCAAAGACTTTACTGAGTTTTTCTGAGTGCTTTCTGATGTAGATCATCAAACGTAAGGGAATATTTATCGTAATTTCTTGTTTATGTTGACGTCAACATGGCGGCTATTGTGACAAACGTTTCTGAGCTCCATCTCAGATTATTGCATGGCTGGATTATTACGTTAAAAAAAAATGAAATCAGACACAGCGGTTGCATTAAGGAGAGGTATATCTATAATTCCATGTGTTAACTTGTATTATCATCTACATTTATGATGAGTATTTCTGTTGAATGGTGTGGCTATGCAAAATCACTAGATGTTTTTGGAACTAGTGAATGTAACGCGCCAATGTAAACTCATATTTTGATAAATATGATCCTTATCAAACAAAACATACATGTATTGTTTAACATGAAGTCCTATTTGCGCCATCTGATGAAGATCATCAAAGGTTAGTGATTAATTTTATCTCTATTTCAGCTTATTGAAACTCCTCTCTTTGGCTGGGGGAAAAAATGGCTGTGTTTTTCTGTGGCTATATGTGGTGACCTAACAATCGTTTGTGGTGCTTTTGCTGTAAAGCATATTTGAAAATCGGACACTGTGGTGAGATTAACAACAAGAATAGCTTTTACAATGTTATGAGATACATGTATGTTTGAGGAATGTTAATTATTATATTTTTGATGGTTTGAAAATGGCGCCCTACACTTTGACTGGCTGTTGACATATCGCTCCAGTTAAGGGATTTCAGCCATAAGAAGTTAATCAGCTTCTTGATATGCCACACCTGTCAGGTGGATGGAGTATCTTGGCAAAGGAGAAATACTCTCTAACAGGGATGTAAACTAATTTGTACATCAAATTTGAGAGAAATAAGCAGTGTGTGTGTGTACAGTGGTTCTTCCTGTAAAAGTTGCATCATACTGCACACACCTTGTGTGCTGCCGCAGATTTTATATGGCACGCTATTTAATTGTCAGCCATTCTTGCCATTAATGTTAAATAGTGCTAATTTGACCACCAGAGGGCATTTTTGAGAAGCATTTGATAGTCTTCAATATTGGCTGTACTAGAGAATTTAAAACCTTCTTGTGTAAGAACATAGTGTATGGGATTGATTTAAAATACATTTTGCAGAATTAATTTGATTAATATTATGGTGTTTCTATTCCAAAAAAACTCTGGGTTTCCGTTAGGCAAATATGACACTGTACAACCTGACGGTCAGGAGTAGGCTACAGTACTAAGAGTATAACATTTCCACACCCCAAATGTAGTCTAACCAATACCCAGTGAATATAAAAAATCTCATTGATTTATCCAAACCAGTCCCCATGCTTGTCTCAAGAGCAATGCGATACGGTTGACCACACACGGGTAGGCTATTCTTGAACACGGGGTGACATTCTTACTAATAACTAAAGCCATATTACTTATTTTTGTTTTTAGAGGGAGAGAAACCAAAAGCCCACTGTCACCTCATGGGTCTCCCAGTCACGGCCGGCATGGGTATTGAACCAGCATCTGTAGCAATGCAGTATGCATAGCGATGCAGTGTCTTAGATCGCTGTGCCACTCGGGAGGCCACATCCACAAAGTTTTTAATGCTGATCAACTGCCTTGCACAAAGTATCTATTGTCCTGCTAATAGCCCATATTGGCGCTGTACAACGTGACTGGTCGGGAGTAGGCTACAGTACTGCATTAAGAACAAAATAATCCTAACATTAACACAGCCTACTTGTAGTCTAACCAAAACCCAAACAGAGAAAATAAAAATATCATTGCCTCTTCCATTAATTTTGAAAGAGTATTTTCCAGTAAGCATAATCAGTGCTCTAACTCCCCCGTGCGCAGGTCTGGAGCAGTGACGCAGGGTACCGTACTAAACCACAAATTACCTCAAAGTCTCGCAGCATAACCTCCAAACTTTTAGTTGAGCAACCACTGTATGGAACATTTCTGGGATCTTTTATTTCAGCTCATGAAACATGGGTCCAACACTTTACATGTTGCATTTATATTTTTGTTCAGCGTATCTATATATATATTTTTTTTTTAAATAACACCATATTTGGGAACAAACAATCAAATAAAAGCTAGAAAGTCAGGGAGAATCGAAGGCAGATGCCCATTAATGTTGTTATAATGTTTGAGCAGAGGAACAATAGCCATGGCAACATGCATAGAACAACTGCAGGAGTTTTTCTCTAAGCTCAAGGGTAAAGTTTGTACAACTGCAGGACATTTTCTCTAAGCTCAAGGGTAAAGTTTGTACAACTGCAGGACATTTTCTCTAAGCTCAAGGGTAAAGTGTGTACAACTGCAGGACATTTTCTCTAAGCTCAAGGGTAAAGTTTGTACAACTGCAGGACATTTTCTCTAAGCTCAAGGGTAAAGTTTGTACAACTGCAGGACATTTTCTCTAAGCTCAAGGGTAAAGTTTGTACAACTGCAGGACATTTTCTCTAAGCTCAAGGGTAAAGTTTGTACAACTGCAGGACATTTTCTCTAAGCTCAAGGGTAAAGTTTGTACAACTGCAGGACATTTTCTCTAAGCTCAAGGGTAAAGTGTGTACAACTGCAGGACATTTTCTCTAAGCTCAAGGGTAAAGTTTGTACAACTGCAGGACATTTTCTCTAAGCTCAAGGGTAAAGTTTGTACAATTGCAGAAAAGTTGCTTTACAACAGCAACATTTTCTCTATGCCACCAAGATACTTGTACAGCTTTGTACAGTTTACACTTCCACTTCCAATGAACTGTGGGGGTCAAAATACTTCAACTGTCCACCAAATCTATTCATTTAAAAAGTTTTACATTCACCTGAAAAGATGTGATTATATTTTTACGACACCATTCATACCACCAGTATACGCTATTGTTAGATTTGTGTTTCATTCACCATATACACTACATAGTGTGCTAATGTTTAACCAGAGCCATATTATCCCTGGAAAAACAGTGCCAACATAGGGCATAGGGTGCCATTTGGGACACAGATGTTGAGCCTGTATGCAGGGCAGGTGACAGAGGTTATGTGAAAGATTCAGTCATGTATTGATTTTCGCTGGCGGTAGCTTGAGGATGACCGATCTCACAGAGAAAGAGAGACAGAGAGACAGACAGAGAGAAAGAGACAGAAAGAGAGCAAGAGAGACAGACAGAGAGAAAGAGACAGACAGAGAGAAAGAGACAGACAGAGAGAAAGAGACAGACAGAGAGAAAGAGACAGACAGAGAGAAAGACAGACAGAGAGAAAGAGACAGACAGAGAGAAAGAGAGACAGAGAGAAAGAGAAAGAGACAGACAGAGAGAAAGAGAAAGACAGACAGACAGAGAAAGAGAAAGAGACAGACAGAGAGAAAGAGACAGAGAGAGAAAGAGACAGAGAGAGAAAGAGAGACAGACAGAGAGAAAGAGAGAAAGAGAAAGAGACAGAGAGAGAAAGAGAGACAGACAGAGAAAGAGAAAGAGACAGAGAGAGAAAGAGAGACAGACAGAGAGAAGAGAAAGAGAGACAGACAGAGAAAGAGAAAGAGAGACAGACAGAGAGAGAAAGAGAAAGAGACAGAGAGAGAAAGAGAAAGAGACAGAGAGAGAAAGAGACAGAGAGAGAAAGAGAGAGAGAGAGAGAAAGAGACAGACAGAGAGAGAAGAGAGAGAAAGAGACAGAGAGAGAAAGAGAAAGAGAGAGAAGAGAAAGAGACAGAGAGAGAGAGAGAAAGAGACAGAGAGAGAAAGAGAAAGAGACAGAGAGAGAAAGAGAAAGAGACAGAGAGAAAGAGAAAGAGACAGAGAGAGAAAGAGAAACAGACAGAGAGAGAAAGAGAGACAGACAGAGAGAGAGAGACAGACAGAGACAGAGACAGAGACAGACAGAGACAGAGACAGAGACAGAGACAGAGACAGACAGACAGACAGACAGACAGGCAGACAGACACACAGGCAGACAGACACACAGAGACAGACAGACGAGAAAGACACACAGACAGAAACAGACAGACGAGACAGAGACAGACAGACGAGACAGACACACAGACAGAAACAGACAGACGAGACAGAGACAGACAGACGAGACAGACACACAGACAGACAGACAGACAGACACACAGACAGACAGGCAGACAGACACACAGACAGACAGACAGACACACAGACAGACAGACACACAGACAGACAGACGAGACAGACACACAGACAGACAGACAGACAGACAGACACACAGACAGACAGGCAGACAGACACACAGACACACAGGCAGACAGACACACAGACAGACAGACACACAGACAGACAGGCAGACAGACACACAGACAGACAGACAGACAGAGACAGAGACAGACAGACGAGACAGACACACAGACAGAAACAGACAGACGAGACAGAGACAGACAGACGAGAAAGACACAGAGACAGAAACAGACAGACGAGACAGAGACAGACAGACGAGACAGACACACAGACAGAAACAGACAGACAAGACAGAGACAGGGCGACAGAGAGACCAAGTGAATACAAAGCCACTATCACTGAAGAGCGCACATATGTTCCCTTTCCTGCTCTGAATGACAACGTCCCCCAATGTCCTGGTGCTGCTAAGCATCCCTGCAAGCAGTAAACACGGCCACTATGTGTTAGCGTCAACACGGCCGAGGCCAACCATAAGGAGGAAAACAAGGTTCTGGTGCAGAGGTAGAGACAGCGGATTCCTTTCCTCAGTGATGGTTCTCCTTTCACCTGCCTATGCTAACATTGACACAAAACAAACACACAAACTTCATAATGAAAAATAATGTTACCGGTAAAATGAAGGCCATCTTTATCTCCTAACGAATTGACTGTAGAAACATAGATTCCTAAAAAAATTATTACATATTCAAATGTAATAAATAAACTTCAAATGAAATAGTTAACAATATTGACAGTAATGAAAAAGCATCCTGAGCTATTTCCGAATATTTTATTTATTTCTTATTCTTATTTTCAATGGCGGCCTAGGAAAAGTGGCTTCAGGGCCAGAACAGATTTTTACCTTTACCTTCAGCTCGGGGACTCGATCTAGCCACCTTCCGGTTACTTGTCCAACGCGCTAACCGCTAGGCTACCCTGCCTCTAACCGCTAGGCTACCCTGCCGCCCAAAATACCCCGGTATACTTCCCAAGCCTAACCTGAGCAGCTGGAGATAATCGTTTCTCCTGCCTTCACTGCCTCCATCCATCTCCCAGTCATTCTGCATCAGTAATCCCAGCCTAACCTGGGCAGCTGGAGATAATCTGTATCTGTTCACTGCCTCCATCCATCTGTCATTCTGTCAGTAATCCCAGCCTGTGTGTGTGTGTGTGTGTGTGTGTGTGTGTGTGTGTGTGTGTGTGTGTGTGTGTGTGTGTGTGTGTGTGTGTGTGTGTGTGTGTGTGTGTGTGTTTGTGTGTGTAGCAGCCAGTCAGGCTCAGCAAGCAAGCCAGATGTACCTTGAAACAGGTGTTAGACAGCTGTTTAACAGAAAAAAAGGCTTGTCCCAGTCCTAATCCCAGACAGACACACACCCCCGAGCTACAACTGCTGCACGAGACAGATAGGGGAGATAAGTAGTAGCCTTCACCTGTTGTTAGGGCTATCGTTTGTCATGGTGGAGTTTGGACAGTGGAGATTGTAGAACTATAGCTGTAAGCTATGGCGGGTTGATCAGATAACACACATTGGCACTATATAATATACCACTATCTGAATAACTCTTGTTTTTCCCAGGTAAGTTGACTGAGAACACGTTCTCATTTACAGCAATGACCTGGGGAATAGTTACAGGGGGGAATGAATGAGCCAATTGGAATCTGGGGATGATTAGGTGGACATGATGGTATGAAGGCCAGATTGTGAATTTAGCCAGGACACGGGGGTTAACACCACTACTCTTACAATAAGTGCCATGGGATCTTTAGTGACCACAGAGAGTCAGGACACCTGTTTAATGTCCCATCCGACAGACAGCTCCCTACACAGGGCAATGTCCCCAATCACTACCCAGGGACATCGGAATATAAATTGTATTATTAGACCAGGGGAAAGCATGCCTCCTACTGGCCCTCCAACACCACTACCATCCAGGGAGCGACCGGGACCAACCCTGATGATGGCCACTAGAACACATGCTTTGGCATAGATTGTTGACAACGTGTAAACTATATTTAGTCTCCAATGTTTATCGATAACATAAATACATTGTGGCACAATTGTTGTTAGCTAGCTAGCAAATTTTGCCATACTAGCATAGACGTGACAGTCAAAACAAGACATGGTATCAAGAACAAGAGAAAACGAGTCACTGATGAATCCCCACATTGCAGCTTCTTGTCATCGTTGCCATGTGACCGTTCAGAATCGTAACGTCACACAGCCTTCAGACCCATCGATGCGCATGCATCACTTTTGTGACGTTGTCAGCCAGCCCGGCTAATATCTCAGCCTAGAAAAATCATGTTCACTGCACAGCTTTTTTTCAAGGGAAGTAGCCTACGCTTCATGGTTCCTACAGGGGCAGCAAAACTACAGAAATAGGCTACACAATTCATATGCCCATGACTGTGTGCAGTGAAGATGGCTTAGAATCCACCAGCCCTCAGGCTGTCGCCTCGGGGGGTGTCGTGCTCAGCAGGCTGTTAGAAGCTGGGTGAACAGAGCAGAGAGGCTGAGGGCACCGACTGACTGGACAGTGAGTGACAGGACAAACCATCTGCCGATAACCACATTACTGGTAAAAACCATTAGTGTAAAACATTGATGAAATGTTCTAGGAATGAACAGCCTCATAACGTTGCTGCTGCTGGATCCACACAGTGGAGGAAACACTTTAACAGCAGTGACGCAGAAACAGAGCTTCTGGATCCCACAACGAGCAGCGCTACTTTACCTTCAGGCTCTTGGATGGAGAGCTTCCATTGAGAAACAGAGCTTCTGGATCCCACAACGAGCAGCGCTACTTTACCTTCAGGCTCTTGGATGGAGAGCTTCCATTGAGAAACAGAGCTTCTGGATCCCACAACGAGCAGCGCTACTTTACCTTCAGGCTCTTGGATGGAGAGCTTCTGGATCCCACAACGAGCAGCGCTACTTTACCTTCAGGCTCTTGGATGGAGAGCTTCCATTGAGAAACAGAGCTTCTGGATCCCACAACGAGCAGCGCTACTTTACCTTCAGGCTCTTGGATGGAGAGCTTCCATTGAGAAACAGAGCTTCTGGATCCCACAACGAGCAGCGCTACTTTACCTTCAGGCTCTTGGATGGAGAGCTTCCATTGAGAAACAGAGCTTCTGGATCCCACAACGAGCAGCGCTACTTTACCTTCAGGCTCTTGGATGGAGAGCTTCCATTGAGAAACAGAGCTTCTGGATCCCACAACGGCTCTTGGATGGAGAGCTCCCATTGAGAAACAGAGCTTCTGGATCCCACAACGAGCAGCGCTACTTTACCTTCAGGCTCTTGGATGGAGAGCTTCCATTGAGAAACAGAGCTTCTGGATCCCACAACGAGCAGCGCTACTTTACCTTCAGGCTCTTGGATGGAGAGCTTCCATTGAGAAACAGATGACAGCCATTGACTAGGTCTGGTAACTAGGCCTGGTAACTAGGCCTGGTAACTAGGCCTGGTAACTAGGTCTGGTAACTAGGCCTGGTAACTAGGTCTGGTAACTAGGTCTGGTAACTAGGTCTGGTAACTAGGTCTGGTAACTAGGCCTGGTAACTAGGCCTGCACCCATTCCCTCCAACTCTAGCCATGCCAAACAGACAGCCATCTTGGACAAGAGACAGCCCATAGAACTGGGGAGGTAGAAATTAAATAAATTATGAAGATAGATGTGACTGTGGAGGTGCTTTAAAAATAAAATATGGTGGGAACTAAGGCAGGAGGTGCTTATAAGAGTACTCTCACTGGAGGTTAATATTTGTTAATGTAGCTTTATTTTTCAGTTGCACAGACTGAGGGTCGTCTCCTGACATACTGTAGCCTACTGCATCTTCAACTTCTACACAGATAGACGGAGAGCAATGGATGTTTGTGTAGGTACTGAGATGGTTTACAATTGTGTGATTTCTCATCTGCTGATGTGAGTTTCAAGGCAGGAGGTATCTATTCACAATACCAAGGCCAGGGACACAATGTCAGTGACCTTCTCGCTGTTATAACAGCCACCCTATTACTCATTAGACTGAGTGGCATGTTACCTACACGCAGTATGAGGGACGTTGTAGGAGTTTTTATCCTACAACCTGGTCAGGAAATATCCTCCCTGTATACTGGAGGCAACATTACTGCAGACAGACCAGGACGCAGACCAAAGAGATTGGGGCTGGGCTACGAGTAAGAGAGATACTTGAGGGATCCACAACAAAGTACAAAGAAGAAAGAACATAACTGGGCAACTATCCAGGCCGAAAAAGCTGGAAAATATGACGTATGCCGAGCCATATGGTAAAAGGAAGTTCCTGTGAATGACTTCATTAAATATAACTTTGCCTTGAAGATATTCAGCCTTTACAGACAGAGGTAAGAGTAAAAAAGGTGGTGGATTTGACCTTAAACCCAGAGCCCACATTCAGGTTCCAGCTCTGCAGCTGAGGGACCTTTAAACCCTCAGGTCACTGACACATTTGCCTACCTTTGTTGCTTTGTCCTGTTTGCACAACAGACGGCTACATAGTTCCATGAATCATGATGATGAAACAACAGAAACAGTCACTAGTGTTTGGTTGGGGAAAAGCAGTGCTGACAAATGGGGAACAGTGTACTCAACAAACCTGGGTTCAAATACTATTTGATTGAGCTTGTCTGGCTTAACGTACCAATAGAATTGTCCCAACAAGTTAAACCCAGTCTATTTGGCACTCTAGGCAGGCTAGCGCAAACGCTCAAAGTATTTGAAAGATTTCAAATCGTATTTGAACCCAAGACTGCGGAGAAAGGCGACTTCATTCCGGTAATGAATGTGAATTCCTGTAACTGTCTGCACACAAAAACACAATAACTGAGTTGACCTGATTGATGCTCTGGGCAAACTCCGTAGCGACTGGGAGTGAGTGCCAAAAGCTAATAGCCTCTTTCATACCCACAGAGAAGCCAGCAGACCCACACTGGGGCTCAATAATAAGGACATCTAGACAACATAAAAAAGTCCACAACTACCTATCAGGGTTGAGTGGAGGACGGCTCATAATAATGGCTGGAACGGAGCCAATGGAATGGCATCAAACACATCAAAAACTGTTTGAAGTATTAGATACCATTCCACCTATTCTGCTCCAGTCATTACAATGAGCCTGTCCTCCCCAATTAAGGTGCCACCAACCTCCTGTGGTGTTCAATAGGCACAAAACGGAGTGAAACAAAGAAGTACAATCAGAACTTGTCCAATAAGAAAAGCTTTTTTTCCATTTTCCGTTCCAAAACATTTTGCTTTGGTGTGCCCTAGTGAACAGGACCCTGGTAAAGAAATAAGGTAAACGTCCATAGTCTCCATTCAAACATCTAATGATGCTGATTACCTGCCTTGAATAGAGAGAGCTTTGACTTAGCAGAGCTCTTGGGGTTGGAACACACACAGATTCAAATATGCTGCATCTGAGACCAAGTGGGGCCCTAAACACCCATCCGGCCCAGGCGCAGCAATCCCATTTCAACATGCTCCTCCTAGGGCTTTAGGGAGCTAGCTGCAGAGTTGTGGTTACTGGTGGTTACCTCTGGGAGTGTCGATCGTAGCTGTGAGCAGTGTGCACACAGTGAGGCTTCAGAGGATGCGCTCGGTTAATTAATTTGAAAAGAGAGGGCTCTGAGACTGAGGGGCAAAAATAAAAGTTAATCATGATGATGTACTACTATACAGGAGAGGAGGGATGGAAGGAGGGAGGGAGAACCTGGACAAGAGAGAGAGAGAGAGAGGGAGGGAGGGCCTGGACAAGAGAGTGAGTGAGTGAGTGAGTGAGTGAGTGAGTGAGTGAGTGAGTGAGTGAGTGAGTGAGTGAGTGAGTGGAGAGAGAAAGAGCCTGGACAAGAGAGGGAGGGGAGAGAGAGCCTGGACAAGAGAGGGAGGGGAGAGAGAGCCTGGACAAGAGAGGGAGGGGAGAGAGAGCCTGGACAAGAGAGGGAGGGGAGAGAGAGCCTGGACAAGAGAGGGAGGGGAGAGAGAGCCTGGACAAGAGAGGGAGGGGAGAGAGAGCCTGGACAAGAGAGGGAGGGGAGAGAGAGCCTGGACAAGAGAGGGAGGGGAGAGAGAGCCTGGACAAGAGAGGGAGGGGAGAGAGAGCCTGGACAAGAGAGGGAGGGGAGAGAGAGCCTGGACAAGAGAGGGAGGGGAGAGAGAGCCTGGACAAGAGAGGGAGGGAGGGAGGGAGGGAGAGAGAGAGAGCCTGGACAAGAGAGGGAGGGAGGGAGCAAGGGAGGGAGAGCCTGGACAAGAGAGGGAGGGAGGGAGAGCCTGGACAAGAGAGAGAGGGAGAGAGAGCCTGGACAAGAGAGGGAGGGAGAGCCTGGACAAGAGAGGGAGGGAGAGAGCCTGGACGGAAGAGGGAGGGGAGAGAGAGCCTGGACGGAAGAGGGAGGGGAGAGAGAGCCTGGACGGAAGAGGGAGGGGAGAGAGAGCCTGGACGGAAGAGGGAGGGGAGAGAGAGCCTGGACGGAAGAGGGAGGGGAGAGAGAGCCTGGACGGAAGAGGGAGGGGAGAGAGAGCCTGGACGGAAGAGGGAGGGGAGAGAGAGCCTGGACGGAAGAGGGAGGGGAGAGAGAGCCTGGACGGAAGAGGGAGGGGAGAGAGAGCCTGGACAAGAGAGGGAGGGAGAGCCTGAACGGAGTGTGTTAACAACCATCAAGTTCTAGTGAACTGCTGTAGCGCTGTACAAACAAAGGGTCATCAACCCTCTGGCGACAGCTGTTTGTTCTAGAGACAGACCTGTCTGTCATCGTACAGTACTCATCGTGTCTCATCAAATATAGTAGTTGAACAAAAGCTTCAGCAGTTAGAAACACATCAATTGATGCAGGACAATGCGCTGGGCTATCAACCATCCAGATAGATAGAAGATAGCATTTCCGTCAGAGGAGGCTGGCGGGGGGCTTTAGAAGGACGGGCTCATTGTGTTTGCTGGAATGGAATCAATGGACTGGAGTCAAACATGTTACCATGTGTTTGGTACCATTCCAGCCATTACAATGAGCTCTTCCCACCAGCCTCCACTGGTATCCATCTGCAGCAGGGTTTTCCTAACTCAGTCCTGGGTAATGAATGGCGATAGCACGAGTATGAAGGACGTGTGTGGGAAAGTAAAAAAGGGGAGAAAGCAAGCCAGCATTTGGTTTACAGTACCTACTCTACTAATGTTAGTGCAAGGAGGAAGGAGAAGTGTGTCGACTCACCAATGCTGTCCATCTCACATCATTCTGAAGCACCTAGTTCAACAACAACGGAATAAAACATGTCATGTGTGTTGTGACTGCCAGTGGAAAACAAACACATAGGTTGTAGTCAAAAGCAATCAAACCATTCATTCAGTACAGGACACTAACAACAAAGCTTTGAGAAACAAACACATAGGTTGTAGTCAAAAGCAATCAAACCATTCATTCAGTACAGGACACTAACAACAAAGCTTTGAGAAACAAACACATAGGTTGTAGTCAAAAGCAATCAAACCATTCATTCAGTACAGGACACTAACAACAAAGCTTTGAGAAACAAACACATAGGTTGTAGTCAAAAGCAATCAAACCATTCATTCAGTACAGGACACTAACAACAAAGCTTTGAGAAACAAACACATAGGTTGTAGTCAAAAGCAATCAAACCATTCATTCAGTACAGGACACTAACAACAAAGCTTTGAGAAACAAACACATAGGTTGTAGTCAAAAGCAATCAAACCATTCATTCAGTACAGGACACTAACAACAAAGCTTTGAGAAACAAACACATAGGTTGTAGTCAAAAGCAATCAAACCATTCATTCAGTACAGGACACTAACAACAAAGCTTTGAGAAACAAACACATAGGTTGTAGTCAAAAGCAATCAAACCATTCATTCAGTACAGGACACTAACAACAAAGCTTTGAGAAACAAACACATAGGTTGTAGTCAAAAGCAATCAAACCATTCATTCAGTACAGGACACTAACAACAAAGCTTTGAGAAACAAAAACACATAGGTTGTAGTCAAAAGCAATCAAACCATTCATTCAGTACAGGACACTAACAACAAAGCTTTGAGAAACAAACACATAGGTTGTAGTCAAAAGCAATCAAACCATTCAGCCATTCAGTACAGGACACTAACAACAAAGCTTTGAGAAACAAACACATAGGTTGTAGTCAAAAGCACAAACCATTCATTCAGTACAGGACACAACAAAGCTTTGAGAAACAAACACATAGGTTGTAGTCAAAAGCAATCAAACCATTCATTCAGTACAGGACACTAACAACAAAGCTTTGAGAAACAAACACATAGGTTGTAGTCAAAAGCAATCAAACCATTCATTCAGTACAGGACACTAACAACAAAGCTTTGAAAACAAACACATAGGTTGTAGTCAAAAGCAATCAAACCATTCATTCAGTACAGGACACTAACAACAAAGCTTTGAGAAACAAACACATAGGTTGTAGTCAAAAGCAATCAAACCATTCATTCAGTACAGGACACTAACAACAAAGCTTTGAGAAACAAACACATAGGTTGTAGTCAAAAGCAATCAAACCATTCATTCAGTACAGGACACTAACAACAAAGCTTTGAGAAACAAACACATCAGTAATCAAACCATTCATTCAGTACAGGACACTAACAACAAAGCTTTGAGAAACAAACACATAGGTTGTAGTCAAAAGCAATCAAACCATTCATTCAGTACAGGACACTAACAACAAAGCTTTGAGAAACAAACACATAGGTTGTAGTCAAAAGCAATCAAACCATTCATTCAGTACAGGACACTAACAACAAAGCTTTGAGAAACAAACACATAGGTTGTAGTCAAAAGCAATCAAACCATTCATTCAGTACAGGACACTAACAACAAAGCTTTGAGAAACAAACACATAGGTTGTAGTCAAAAGCAATCAAACCATTCATTCAGTACAGGACACTAACAACAAAGCTTTGAGAAACAAACACATAGGTTGTAGTCAAAAGCAATCAAACCATTCATTCAGTACAGGACACTAACAACAAAGCTTTGAGAAACAAACACATAGGTTGTAGTCAAAAGCAATCAAACCATTCATTCAGTACAGGACACTAACAACAAAGCTTTGAGAAACAAACACATAGGTTGTAGTCAAAAGCAATCAAACCATTCATTCAGTACAGGACACTAACAACAAAGCTTTGAGAAACAAACACATAGGTTGTAGTCAAAAGCAATCAAACCATTCATTCAGTACAGGACACTAACAACAAAGCTTTGAGAAACAAACACATAGGTTGTAGTCAAAAGCAATCAAACCATTCATTCAGTACAGGACACTAACAACAAAGCTTTGAGAAACAAACAGGACCAAAAAGCAAAAACAAAAGGTTGACATAATTTATGCTAATACGGCAAGTAATTTGGGAGGGTGGGGGGGTTGAGAGCAGATGTTCGAACGAAATGGTTCAGTGTGCGGGGCTTGCGCTTTGCTGGCCTGAATGAGGAGTGGGAGGGAGCATGACTCACTGAACAATGCACAACTGTGGTGTTTGCTAGTGACAATAGGTGGATCTGGTCAAAACAGCCAACCACATTCACATAAATAAATTATGTAACGTAATGACAGTCACGTTGGCATGCAAATATATTGCATCATTTTAAGAAAGGGATTCAATAGCAAGCTTCAGTAAAAGCTCAGTTGATACCCTCCAATAAATGTTATTTGCTGATGAGCTAGATTCTTGGTAACGTTAGCTAACCAACCAGCAACACCAGGCTAGATGTCAACTAGCGCACAATCTCCGCTAGCTATATACTAGTTATCTAAACACGATTCGTTTTGCTCAGGAGAGTGAGTTTCTCGCGTTATCATTGTTGGCGTTTATTTCCCTGCAGTAGCACACCGTATCAAGCTAATTTAACTGGCAGTGATGATCAAGTCTAGACTGGTGTTAGCTAGCTATTGTAGGGTAACGTTCGTTCTGCTGTGTCAATTAGCCAGCTGGACATGATCTAATGACTGATTGATGCAATGTCGTCTCTATGATGAGATTGATGCGCCTTGAATATTCCCAGGTAGCATGATGGGGTAACTTTATGCCCTGCGTTTCCAGTCACAACGAACGAGCTGTGGTGTGTTAGCTGGCGCAATGTATCTGCATTAAACCACCACACTCAAACAGTGTAACGTTACGTGGGTGTACATGTGTGTGCTTGAAACTGTGTGGGGCGTTTATGCATAACGTTAGCCCTTCTGTCTGTGCGTAGTTATATGCCGTTTGTGCTTCAGTTTCTCAATGGCATTCCTGTTTTACCTTTCGTCTCCTCGCTTCAGCACTCCCGCTCCAAACAAAGCATTGATATATGACTCGTAGGTTTTGCCTCCAATTGTCCACCTTATAAGCGTTCACATGTGAGCACCCGGCTGGACTCATGACTGAAACAACATTCAGTTTTGTATTTTAAATGAAGAGACGTGTCCTGGAATCGAGAATAAGCTAACTGGCTAGCGGGTGCTTGCTGTCCAGTACAGAAGCTAGCTGTGGTTTCCGTTTGGAAATGGACAGCCGCGACAATACCCAAAATCAGATTCGGCATCTGACAAATACGTCCTTTGTTGACATTTTTGTACAGTTTCCGTCTTCGTGAATCTATTGACGTCTCAGACTGACAGTTGCCTCTATCCTCATGTCAAACACTTCCAGTCAGGATGTATTTTTCTAATGGTATGTTGCGTGTCGAGCCCGCCCAAAGCGAAACATGATTAGCGGATACAGAGAGAGGTGACTTCACGTTGGCTGAAGAGTGCGCTGGTGCGTTGTTTCCCGTTGAAGTCACGCCCCTTTGCAGTAAGGATAGGATTCTGATTGGTGAAAAAATATGTTCTTTCATAAAGTAGGCGGTCTAAAATAACCAATAGGCTGAGATTAAATCAAACCTGGGTCGCATACTGGTTTTGTCAAATTGTAAAAAATAGTTTGATTTAATTGACAATACCAAGTACTGCTCTTTCAACTGGACGACAGCGGTCGCCCGCCTGCCTCTGTACTAGTTAGAGGCCCTCATACATGAAAATTGATCATATACATTTATTTTGATTTATGTACTGAATCACATGGCCAGAGTATAATGCACATATTCTGCACCAGTTGTATTGTTTTGTGTGCAAGTCTATTTCAGAATCTGTGAACAGAGGCCACCACTATTATCTAGAAGATGCTGACATCTACTGATTAAAATTATATTGCACATTGACATCTGTGTCACTTTCTGGTTGTGTCAGAGTTGTCATTTAATTGACAGCACGAAGTACCGCCCTCACCTGTCTGCCTGTGCTGTCGCAGTGCGATGCCCTCCCCTCGTTCAATGAAAATTAATCAAAGAAATAGAATTTGCTGAAACACTAAAGGAAGCCTACACTGTTAAAATACAACAATTCAAAACACCAACATTATTTAATGAAACCATGAAAAGTAGTACACCTAAGAGTAACAAGCGTTAATAAGAACGTAGTTTAAACTCACTCACTCAAGACGGTTGAGGAAGGCAAGCTGTTTACTGGTGTTTGAACGAACCCCTATTGTACGTGTTATGAAACACATAATGGAAACACCCAAAGTGGTTCTTCAATCTGAATATTGGCCTTCTTAATAGAAGGATGTCTAAACACTTTTGGGGGAATAAAAATGATTTTCAGCCTAAATAACGATTGATGATCAATTGTCATTAATATTTTACAACTTACTGTAGGCTATTACAGTTCACGTATTCATTTACATTACCTCATTTTAGAAATTTACTGACATAGAAAAAAAGAGCTGTCATATTTTCCCACAATTTGCTGAAATATGCCCAGTGCAGTCAAATATGTAATAATCCTGAAGCCGGTGGATGGTGTTTCGGAGGACGCATGGCTCTCGACCTTCGCTTCTCAAATAAATAAATAAACAAAATTGTAACCATAAACATCTACCTTATTTACTTGTCTAAACAGTGAGATAATATAACAGACTTGACTGCAGAGGCTTTGTGTTCATCGTGATGGTGCATTTGTGCTCAGATTTACATTACATTTAACATTACATTTAAGTCATTTAGCAGACGCTCTTATCCAGAGCGACTTACAAATTGGTGCATTCACCTTATGACATCCAGTGGAACAGCCACTTTACAATAGTGCATCTAAATCTTTTAGGGGGGTGATAAGGATTACTTATCCTATCCTAGGTATTCCTTAAAGAGGTGGGGTTTCAGGTGTCTCCGGAAGGTGGTGATTGACTCCGCTGTCCTGGCGTCGTGAGGGAGTTTGTTCCACCATTGGGGGGCCAGAGCAGCGAACAGTTTTGACTGGGCTGAGCGGGAACTGTACTTCCTCAGTGGTAGGGAGGCGAGCAGGCCAGAGGTGGATGAACGCAGTGCCCTTGTTTGGGTGTAGGGCCTGATCAGAGCCTGGAGGTACTGAGGTGCCGTTCCCCTCACAGCTCCGTAGGCAAGCACCATGGTCTTGTAGCGGATGCAAGCTTCAACTGGAAGCCAGTGGAGAGAGCGGAGGAGCGGGGTGACGTGAGAGAACTTGGGAAGGTTGAACACCAGACGGGCTGCGGCGTTCTGGATGAGTTGTAGGGGTTTAATGGCACAGGCAGGGAGCCCAGCCAACAGCGAGTTGCAGTAATCCAGACGGGAGATGACAAGTGCCTGGATTAGGACCTGCGCCGCTTCCTGTGTGAGACAGGGTCGTACTCTGCGGATGTTGTAGAGCATGAACCTACAGGAACGGGCCACCGCCTTGATGTTAGTTGAGAACGACAGGGTGTTGTCCAGGATCACGCCAAGGTTCTTAGCGCTCTGGGAGGAGGACACAATGGAGTTGTCAACCGTGATGGCGAGATCATGGAACGGGCAGTCCTTCCCGGGAGGAAGAGCAGCTCCGTCTTGCCGAGGTTCAGCTTGAGGTGGTGATCCGTCATCCACACTGATATGTCTGCCAGACATGCAGAGATGCGATTCGCCACCTGGTCATCAGAAGGGGGAAAGGAGAAGATTAATTGTGTGTCGTCTGCATTGCAATGATAGGAGAGACCATGTGAGGTTATGACAGAGCCAAGTGACTTGGTGTATAGCGAGAATAGGAGAGGGCCTAGAACAGAGCCCTGGGGGACACCAGTGGTGAGAGCGCGTGGTGAGGAGACAGATTCTCGCCACGCCACCTGGTAGGAGTGACCTGTCAGGTAGGACACAATCCAAGCGTGGGCCGCGCCGGAGATGCCCAACTCGGAGAGGGTGGAGAGGAGGATCTGATGGTTCACAGTATCGAAGGCAGCCGATAGGTCTAGAAGGATGAGAGCAGAGGAGAGAGAGTTAGCTTTAGCAGTGCGGAGCGCCTCCGTGATACAGAGAAGAGCAGTCTCAGTTGAATGACTAGTCTTGAAACCTGACTGATTTGTATCAAGAAGGTCATTCTGAGAGAGATAGCGGGAGAGATGGCCAAGGACGGCACGTTCAAGAGTTTTGGAGAGAAAAGAAAGAAGGGATACTGGTCTGTAGTTGTTGACATCGGAGGGATCGAGTGTAGGTTTTTTCAGAAGGGGTGCAACTCTCGCTCTCTTGAAGACGGAAGGGACGTAGCCAGCGGTCAGGGATGAGTTGATGAGCGAGGTGAGGTAAGGGAGAAGGTATTATTATTATTATTATTATATTATTATATTATTATTATTATTATATTATAAGGTCTCCGGAAATGGTCTGGAGAAGAGAGGAGGGGATAGGGTCAAGCGGGCAGGTTGTTGGGCGGCCGGCCGTCACAAGACGCAAGATTTCATCTTGAGAGAGAGGGGAGAAAGAGGTCAGAGCACAGGGTAGGGCAGTGTGAGCAGAACCAGCGGTGTCGTTTGACTTAGCAAACGAGGATCGGATTTCGTCGACCTTCTTTTCAAAATGGTTTACGAAGTCATCTGCAGAGAGGGAGGAGGGGGGGGAGGGGGAGGAGAAGGTGGCAAAGAGCTTCCTAGGGTTAGAGGCAGATGCTTGGAATTTAGAGTGGTAGAAAGTCGCTTTAGCAGCAGAGACAGAGGAGGAAAATGTAGAGAGGAGGGAGTGAAAGGATGCCAGGTCCGCAGGGAGGCGAGTTTTCCTCCATTTCCGCTCGGCTGCCCGGAGCCCTGTTCTGTGAGCTCGCAATGAGTCGTCGAGCTACGGAGCGGGAGGGGAGGACCGAGCCGGCCTGGAGGATAGGGGACATAGAGAGTCAAAGGATGCAGAAAGGGAGGAGAGGAGGGTTGAGGAGGCAGAATCAGGAGATAGGTTGGAGAAGGTTTGAGCAGAGGGAAGAGATAATAGCATGGAAGAGGAGAGAGTAGCGGGGGAGAGAGAGCGAAGGTTGGGACGGCGCGATACCATCCGAGTAGGGGCAGTGTGGGAAGTGTTGGATGAGAGCGAGAGGGAAAAGGATACAAGGTAGTGGTCGGAGACTTGGAGGGGAGTTGCAATGAGGTTAGTGGAAGAACAGCATCTAGTAAAGATGAGGTCGAGCGTATTGCCTGCCTTGTGAGTAGGGGGAAGGTGAGAGGGTGAGGTCAAAAGAGGAGAGGAGTGGAAAGAAGGAGGCAGAGAGGAATGAGTCAAAGGTAGACGTGGGGAGGTTAAAGTCGCCCAGAACTGTGAGAGGTGAGCCGTCCTCAGGAAAGGAGCTTATCAAGGCATCAAGCTCATTGATGAACTCTCCGAGGGAACCTGGAGGGCGATAAATGATAAGGATGTTAAGCTTGAAAGGGCTGGTAACTGTGACAGCATGGAATTCAAAGGAGGCGATAGACAGATGGGTAAGGGGAGAAAGAGAGAATGACCACTTGGGAGAGATGAGGATCCCGGTGCCACCACCACGCTGACCAGAAGCTCTCGGGGTGTGCGAGAACACGTGGGCGGACGAAGAGAGAGCAGTAGGAGTAGCAGTGTTATCTGTGGTGATCCATGTTTCCGTCAGTGCCAAGAAGTCGAGGGACTGGAGGGAGGCATAGGCTGAGATGAACTCTGCCTTGTTGGCCGCAGATCGGCAGTTCCAGAGGCTACCGGAGACCTGGAACTCCACGTGGGTCGTGCGCGCTGGGACCACCAGATTAGGGTGGCCGCGGCCACGCGGTGTGGAGCGTTTGTATGGTCTGTGCAGAGAGGAGAGAACAGGGATAGACAGACACATAGTTGACAGGCTACAGAAGAGGCTACGCTAATGCAAGGAGATTGGAATGACAAGTGGACTACATGTCTAGAATGTTCAGAAAGTTAAGCTTACGTAGCAAGAATCTTATTGACTAAAATGATTAAAATGATACAGTACTGCTGAAGTAGGCTAGCTGGCAGTTGCTGCGTTGTTGACTTTGTAGGCTAGCTGGCAGTGGCTGCGTTGTTGACACTACACTAATCAAGTCGTTCCGTTGAGTGTAATAGTTTCTACAGTGCTGCTATTCGGGGGCTCACAAGAGTGAGGCATTGCTTTTTAATGAAGGCCATGGATGAAGAAATCTGTCCACTAGGTTTGTTTGAGTAATGTGGTCAAATCAAATCAAATGTATTTATATAGCCCTTCTTACATCAGCTGATATATCAAAGTGCTGTACAGAAACCCAGCCTAAAACCCCAAACAGCAAGCAATGCAGGTATAGAAGTACGGTGGCAAGGAAAAACTCCCTAGAAAGGCCAAAACCTAGGAAGAAACCTAGAGATGAACCAGGCTATGAGGGTTGGCCAGTCCTCTTCTGGCTGTGCCGGGTGGAGATTATAACAGAACATGGCCAAGATGTTCAAATGTTCATAAATGACCAGCATGGTCGAATAATAATAATCACAGTAGTTGTCGAGGGTGCAACAAGTCAGCACCTCAGGAGAAAATGTCAGTTGGCTTTTCATAGCCAATCATTGAGAGTATCTCTACCGCTCCTGCTGTCTCTAGAGAGTTGAAAACAGCAGGTCTGGGACAGATAGCACGTCCGGTGAACAGGTCAGGGTTCCATAGCCGCAGGCAGATCAGTTGAAACTGGAGCAGCAGCACTGCCAGGTGGACAGGGGACAGCAAGGAGTCATCATGCCAGGTAGTCCTGGGGCATGGTCCTAGGGCTCAGGTCCTCCGAGAGAGAGAAAGAAAGAGAGAGAACTAGAGAGAGCATACTTAAATTCACACAGGACACCGGATAAGATATGATAAATACTCCAGATATAACAGACTGACCTTAGCCCCTAGACACATAAACTACTGCAGCATAAATACTGGAGGCTGAGACAGGAGGAGTCAGGAGACACTGTGGCCCCATCCGATGACACCCCTGGGCAGTGCCAAACAGGCAGGATATAACCCACTTTTCCAAAGCACAGCCCCCACACCACTAGAGGGATATTTTCAACCACCAACTTACCATCCTGAGACAAGGCCGAGTATAGCCCACAAAGATCTCCACCGCGGCACAACCCAGACAGGTAGACCACGTCAGCGACTCAACCCACTCAAGTGATGCACCCATCCTAGGGACGGCATGGAAGAGCACCAGTAAGCCAGTGACTCAGCCCCTGTAATAGGGTTAGAGGCAGAGAATCCCAGTGGAAAGAGGGGAACCGGCCAGGCAGAGACAGCAAGGGCGGTTCGTTGCTCCAGAGCCTTTCAGTTCACCTTCACACTCCTGGGCCAGACTACACTCAATCATATGACCTACTGAAGAGATGAGTCTTCGGTTGAGACCGAGTCTGCGTCTCTCACATGGGTAGGCAGACCATTCCATAAAAATGGAGCTCTATAGGAGAAAGCCCTGCCTCCAGCTGTTTGCTTAGAAATTCTAGGGACAATTAGGAGGCCTGCGTCTTGTGACCGTAGCGTACGTGGAGGTATGTACGGAAGGACCAAATCGGAAAGATAGGTAGGAGCAAGCCCATGTAATGCTTTGTAGGTTAGCAGTAAATCCTTGAAATCAGCCCTTGCCTTGACAGGAAGCCAGTGTAGGGAGGCTAGCACTGGAGTAATATGACACATTTTGGGGGTTTTAGTCAGGATTCTAGCAGCTGTATTTAGCACTAACTGAAGTTTATTTAGTGCTTTATCCGGGTAGCTGGAAAGTAGAGCATTGCAGTAATCCAACCTAGAAATAACAAAAGCATGGCTAAAAAATTTGGCATCATTTTTGGCTGAAAAGTTTCTGATTATTGCAATGTTACGTAGATGGAAAAAAGCTGTCCTTGAAATAGTCTTGATATGTTCGTCAAAAGAGAGATCAGGGTCCAGAGTAACACAGAGGTCCTTCACAGTTTTATTTGAGACGACTGTACAACCATCAAGATTAATTGTCAGATTCAACAGAAGATCTCTTTGTTTCTTGGGACCTAGAACAAGCATCTCTGTTTTGTCCGAGTTTAAAAGTACAAAGTTTGCAGCCATCCACTTCCTTATGTCTGAAACACAGGCTTCTAGTGAGGGCAATTTTGGGGCTTCACTATGTTTAATTGAAATGTACAGCTGTGTGGCATCTGCATAGCAGTGAAAGTTAACATTATGTTTTCGAATGACATCCCCAAGAGGTAAAATATATAGTGAAAACAATAGTGGTCCTAAAACGTAACCTTAAGGAACACCGAATTTACAGTTGATTTGTCAGAGGAGAAATCATTCATAGAGACAAATTGATATCTTTCCGACAGACAAGATCTAAACCAGGGCAGAACTTGTTCATGTAGACCAATTTGGGTTTCCAATCTCTCCAAAAGAATGTGGTGATCGATGGTATCAAAAGCAGCACTAAGGTCTAGGAGCACGAGGACAGATGCAGAGCCTCGGTCTGACGCCATAAAAAGGTAATTTACCACCTTCACAAGTGCAGTCTCAGTGCTCTGATGGGGTCTAAAACCAGACTGAAGCATTTGTGTACATTGTTTGTCTTCAGGAAGGCAGTGAGTTGCTGCGCAATAGCTTTTTCTAAAATTGTAGAGAGGAATGGAAGATTCGATATAGGCCGATAGTTTTTTATATTTTCTGGGTCAAGGTTTGGCTTTTTCAAGAGAGGCTTTCTTACTGCCACTTTTAGTGAGTTTGGTACACATCTGGTGGATAGAGAGACATTTATTATGTTCAACATAGGAGGGCCAAGCACAGAAAGCAGCTCTTTCAGTAGTTTAGTTGGAATAGGGTCCAGTATGCAGCTTGAAGGTTTAGAGGCCATGATTATTTTCATCATTGTGTCAAGAGATATAGTACTAAAACACTTGAGTGTCTCCCTTGATCCTAGGTTCTGGCAGAGTTGTGCAGACTCAGGAAAGTTTCTGTCTGCTGAATGAGCGACACCGGTTGAGCATTCTTACAGCATTTCCTTCCAGAAGCCATGAGAAAATTGTCCGGCTGCGGGGACTGTGAGAGGGGATTTATACTACTATCTGTACTTATTGGTGGCACAGACGCTGTTTCATCCTTTCCTACACTTAAATTACCCCTGCCTAACGATTGTGTCTGAATGTGGGCTTGCAGCACAGCTATCCTCACCGTAAGGTGATCGTTCTCCTGTATATTATGAGTACAGCGACTGCAATTAGAAGGCATCATGTTAATGTTACGACTTAGCTTCGGCTGTTGGAGGTACTGACAAACCATGTCCAGATAAAACGTCCGGGGTGAAAAAGTTGAGTGAGGGAAAAACAAGAAATATAAACGGTAATTAATAACTAAAAACCTTAACGATGTCAGGTAGCAAAGTCAGGTTGGCAACAAAACACGCAGGAGCACTACTACAGTGTGTCCAGAGTCCACACACACACACTGTAGTAGTTCACACACACTGTAGTAGTTCACACACACTGTAGTAGTCCACACACACTGTAGTAAGTAGTTCACACACACTGTAGTAGTCCACACACACTGTAGTAGTCCACACACACTGTAGTAAGTAGTTCACACACACTGTAGTAGTCCACACACACTGTAGTAGTCCACACACACTGTAGTAGTCCACACACACTGTAGTAGTCCACACACACTGTAGTAGTTCACACACACACTGTAGTAGTCCACACACTGTACTGTAGTAGTCCACACACACTGTAGTAGTCCACACACACTGTAGTAGTAGTCCACACACTGTAGTAGTCACACACACTGTAGTAGTCCACACACTGTAGTAGTCCACACACACTGTAGTAGTCCACACACACTGTGTAGTTCACACACACTGTAGTAGTTCACACACACACTGTAGTAGTCCACACACACTGTAGTAGTCCACACACACTGTAGTAGTTCACACACACTGTAGTAGTTCACACACACTGTAGTAGTCCACACACACTGTAGTAGTCCACACACACTGTAGTAGTTCACACACACTGTAGTAGTTCACACACACTGTAGTAGTCCACACTGTAGTAGTCCACACACACTGTAGTAGTAGTCCACACACACTGTAGTAGTCCACACACACTGTAGTAGTTCACACACACTGTAGTAGTCACACACACTGTAGTAGTCCACACACACTGTAGTAGTCCACACACACTGTAGTAGTTCACACACACTGTAGTAGTCCACACACACTGTAGTAGTTCACACACACTGTAGTAGTCCACACACACTGTAGTAGTTCACACACACTGTAGTAGTACACACACTGTAGTAGTCCACACACACTGTAGTAGTTCACACACACTGTAGTAGTACACACACACTGTAGTAGTCCACACACACTGTAGTAGTACACAGGGTTCCTGTTCACTGGGACAGCTTTTCTACTGGAAATAACATGGCTTTCTATGGTGGTAGGATGAAGTTAGTATAACACATGCATTGGGACATTGATTGAGTCATGTTGGAAATGTATTTTTTTTTTAAGTTAAGCTTATTTTACTTTTTTTCTTTTAATTTAATTAATTGAATAAATTCTGGGAAAATCCCTGGGGAAGGTTGCTGTCTCTGTCAATACATTCCAATATGTTACAATGGGCTTCTACCACATTCTTCTATAAAATCTCCTTTTCAGAAAAGTGCTTGACATGCCAATGAAATTGGGGTCATTTTTAGGGCACTGATAGATTAATGTTAAGGAAGGACCCATCGTTTGTGCTGGCTTGTTTTGATATAAATACATCCACTTGGGGGCACTAAATGTACTGTAATGGAATCGATCACACAGAGGAGGGTTTGAGTGCTGGAAAGCATGGCTGATATCTTCTGCATACATCTCAGCTGGCCAGCACATGTTGTGATTTGATTCTGCTACTGAAATAGCTGTGTCTCTAAATGAATGCAATGCAGTCTTGGGAATAGTGTAACATTCATTTAAGTATTAGCTTAATACATGAAATCATTGTATTTTATTCAAGACAAATAGCATAAATAAAGCTAAACATAATCTATCACACATCCGTTTAAATGTTTAAACTATGTTTTGCAGGGGGAAAATACAAAACAATCATTTGTGTAATTTTTAGCATACAATATTCCTCCTCCAGCATTCCTCAGCATACTGGTTCAACGGTTGGAGGTTTGCACTGACATGCCGTCCAGTCCTGTCAGCATACAGTAAGATTGCTGAACTGTGGATACTATTTCCGATCTGTGAAAACGCCTTTCAGTAAATCATTAGGTTACAGTTAATGGACCCTTGTCCAGAACTTTTAGTTTCTGATTACGCTTCAATGGCCACCGTTCTTAGATGGCCACCGTTCTTAAAGATGGCCACCGTTCTTAAAGATGGCCACCGTTCTTAAAGATGGCCACCGTTCTTAAAGATGGCCACCGTTCTTAAAGATGGCCACCGTTCTTAAAGATGGCCACCGTTCTTAAAGATGGCCACTGTGGACAGGGCATTAATAATAACGGACGGAAAACAACGCTTTACTTAGTAAATTAGTCCAACTGAATGTTTTTAATCAAGCAATTTCGAGACATGATATCTGAAATGGCTTTGTTTATATTGCTACTTAATGTCAGAGATAGCTTTGTGTTGGTGAATGATTACCTGATCCAAGTTTGGTTGAATTGCATTGTCAAAAGAAAGCAGCCGCTATGGAGTAAACATTTCTCTCTTTACACACCTGCCCTTTCCCCCTAATTAATCTCCTCTTCTTTTTGATGAATCGGTTGGATTAAGTGGTTTACATCAGCTGCTCCACTAGGCATGTCTATGGTGTTTACTAATTAACTAGGCCAGCAGTAGGGTTTTGTTCTGCCATTGAGTGGCTGTATTTCCATTAGCAGTATTACATAATGATACAGGAAACGTTTTAGTGTTATTGCAGTAGTTAACACGAAGATCTGTTCCAGATTCCCTCTGCCCTGTATACAGAGGTCAATATACAGATGCCCTGTATACCAGGCATGGATTAAATCCACCTACTAAAGACTTACTGTACATCAACACACAT
This sequence comes from Oncorhynchus keta, assembly GCF_023373465.1. Taxonomy (NCBI): domain Eukaryota; kingdom Metazoa; phylum Chordata; class Actinopteri; order Salmoniformes; family Salmonidae; genus Oncorhynchus; species Oncorhynchus keta. The sequence goes on along the minus strand of NW_026290771.1, from coordinate 196,211 downwards.
TTGTCTAGTTTTTTACATCGTTTAGCAGACGCTCTTATCCAGAGCTACTTACAGAAGCAATTAGGGTTAAGTGCCTTGCTCAAGGGCACATCAACAGATGTTTCACCTAGTCGGCTCGGGGACTCAAACCAGCAACTTTTAGGTTGCTGGTCTAACACTTAACCACTAGGCTACCTGTCGCCCGTCACCACTCACGTCTTCCCCTCTTCCTGTTTATCCTCAACTTTTAGGTTGCTGGTCCAACACTTAACCACTAGGCTACCTGCTGCCCGTCACCACTCACGTCTTCCCCTCTTCCTGTTTATCCTCAACTTTTAGGTTGCTGGTCTAACACTTAACCGCTAGGCTACCTGTCACCCGTCACCACTCACGTCTTCCCCTCTTCCTGTTTATCCTCAACTTTTAGGTTGCTGGTCCAACACTTAACCGCTAGGCTACCTGTCGCCCGTCACCACTCACGTCTTCCCCTCTTCCTGTTTATCCTCAACTTTTAGGTTGCTGGTCCAACACTTAACCACTAGGCTACCTGCTGCCCGTCACCACTCACGTCTTCCCCTCTTCCTGTTTATCCTCAACTTTTAGGTTGCTGGTCCAACACTTAACCACTAGGCTACCTGCTGCCCGTCACCACTCACGTCTTCCCCTCTTCCTGTTTATCCTCAACTTTTAGGTTGCTGGTCCAACACTTAACCGCTAGGCTACCTGCTGCCCGTCACCACTCACGTCTTCCCCTCTTCCTGTTTATCCTCAACTTTTAGGTTGCTGGTCTAACACTTAACCACTAGGCTACCTGTCGCCCGTCACCACTCACGTCTTCCCCTCTTCCTGTTTATCCTCAACTTTTAGGTTGCTGGTCCAACACTTAACCACTAGGCTACCTGCTGCCCGTCACCACTCACGTCTTCCCCTCTTCCTGTTTATCCTCAACTTTTAGGTTGCTGGTCCAACACTTAACCACTAGGCTACCTGCTGCCCGTCACCACTCACGTCTTCCCCTCTTCCTGTTTATCCTCAACTTTTAGGTTGCTGGTCCAACACTTAACCACTAGGCTACCTGTCGCCCGTCACCACTCACGTCTTCCCCTCTTCCTGTTTATCCTCAACTTTTAGGTTGCTGGTCCAACACTTAACCACTAGGCTACCTGCTGCCCGTCACCACTCACGTCTTCCCCTCTTCCTGTTTATCCTCAACTTTTAGGTTGCTGGTCCAACACTTAACCGCTAGGCTACCTGCTGCCCGTCACCACTCACGTCTTCCCCTCTTCCTGTTTATCCTCAACTTTTAGGTTGCTGGTCTAACACTTAACCACTAGGCTACCTGTCGCCCGTCACCACTCACGTCTTCCCCTCTTCCTGTTTATCCTCAACTTTTAGGTTGCTGGTCCAACACTTAACCACTAGGCTACCTGCTGCCCGTCACCACTCACGTCTTCCCCTCTTCCTGTTTATCCTCAACTTTTAGGTTGCTGGTCCAACACTTAACCACTAGGCTACCTGCTGCCCGTCACCACTCACGTCTTCCCCTCTTCCTGTTTATCCTCAACTTTTAGGTTGCTGGTCCAACACTTAACCGCTAGGCTACCTGCTGCCCGTCACCACTCACGTCTTCCCCTCTTCCTGTTTATCCTCAACTTTTAGGTTGCTGGTCCAACACTTAACCACTAGGCTACCTGTCGCCCGTCACCACTCACGTCTTCCCCTCTTCCTGTTTATCCTCACTTTTTTCACTTTAGTCATTGACAAACAAACCAGAGATGTTGTGTAAAACAGCGGTGCAACTGTTCAAGTCAAATGTTCATTGTAAATGTCAATCCAGACTTAAATGAGCTGAAGGAATGACTTTATACATTAGTTAAATAGGTAAACCTCGGAGTGGCCACAATCTCTGGACAAAGTCCTAAGTCTAAGATAAACTTTTACAATATATTCTTCTGAATGTCTTTTGTTCTGTATAATTCAACTACAAGTTCAATATCAAATACATGATGGTATTATGTGTACTTTACATATATTATTTGCATTGACCATTTGCACTTCTAAAGTGTGATGTGGTGTCCCATCTGATATAATCACTTCTAAAGTGTGATGTGGTGTCCCATCTGATATAATCACTTCTAAAGTGTGATGTGGTGTTCCATCTGATATAATCACTTCTAAAGTGTGATGTGGTGTTCCATCTGATATAATCACTTCTAAAGTGTGATGTGGTGTCCCATCTGATATAATCACTTCTAAAGTGTGATGTGGTGTTCCATCTGATATAATCACTTCTAAAGTGTGATGTAGTGTCCCATCTGATATAATCACTTCTAAAGTGTGATGTAGTGTCCCATCTGAGATAATCACTTCTAAAGTGTGATGTGGTGTCCCATCTGATATAATCACTTCTAAAGTGTGATGTAGTGTCCCATCTGATATAATCACTTCTAAAGTGTGATGTAGTGTCCCATCTGATATAATCACTTCTAAAGTGTGATGTAGTGTCCCATCTGATATAATCACTTCTAAAGTGTGATGTGGTGTCCCATCTGATATAATCACTTCTAAAGTGTGATGTAGTGTCCCATCTGATATAATCACTTCTAAAGTGTGATGTGGTGTCCCATCTGATATAATCACTTCTAAAGTGTGATGTGGTGTCCCATCTGATATAATCACTTCTAAAGTGTGATGTGGTGTCCCATCTGATATAATCACTTCTAAAGTGTGATGTAGTGTCCCATCTGATATAATCACTTCTAAAGTGTGATGTAGTGTCCCATCTGAGATAATCACTTCTAAAGTGTGATGTGGTGTCCCATCTGATATAATCACTTCTAAAGTGTGATGTAGTGTCCCATCTGATATAATCACTTCTAAAGTGTGATGTAGTGTCCCATCTGATATAATCACTTCTAAAGTGTGATGTGGTGTCCCATCTGATATAATCACTTCTAAAGTGTGATGTAGTGTCCCATCTGATATAATCACTTCTAAAGTGTGATGTAGTGTCCCATCTGATATAATCACTTCTAAAGTGTGATGTGGTGTCCCATCTGATATAATCACTTCTAAAGTGTGATGTAGTGTCCCATCTGATATAATCACTTCTAAAGTGTGATGTAGTGTCCCATCTGATATAATCACTTCTAAAGTGTGATGTGGTGTCCCATCTGATATAATCACTTCTAAAGTGTGATGTAGTGTCCCATCTGATATAATCACTTCTAAAGTGTGATGTGGTGTCCCATCTGATATAATCACTTCTAAAGTGTGATGTGGTGTCCCATCTGATATAATCACTTCTAAAGTGTGATGTAGTGTCCCATCTGATATAATCACTTCTAAAGTGTGATGTAGTGTCCCATCTGATATAATCACTTCTAAAGTGTGATGTAGTGTCCCATCTGATATAATCACTTCTAAAGTGTGATGTAGTGTCCCATCTGATATAATCACTTCCCATCTGAAAGTGTGATGTAGTGTCCCATCTGATATAATCACTTCTAAAGTGTGATGTAGTGTCCCATCTGATATAATCACTTCTAAAGTGTGATGTGGTGTCCCATCTGATATAATCACTTCTAAAGTGTGATGTGGTGTCCCATCTGATATAATCACTTCTAAAGTGTGATGTAGTGTCCCATCTGATATAATCACTTCTAAAGTGTGATGTAGTGTCCCATCTGATATAATCACTTCTAAAGTGTGATGTAGTGTCCCATCTGATATAATCACTTCTAAAGTGTGATGTAGTGTCCCATCTGATATAATCACTTCTAAAGTGTGATGTAGTGTCCCATCTGATATAATCACTTCTAAAGTGTGATGTAGTGTCCCATCTGATATAATCACTTCTAAAGTGTGATGTAGTGTCCCATCTGATATAATCACTTCTAAAGTGTGATGTAGTGTCCCATCTGATATAATCACTTCTAAAGTGTGATGTAGTGTCCCATCTGATATAATCACTTCTAAAGTGTGATGTAGTGTCCCATCTGATATAATCACTTCTAAAGTGTGATGTGGTGTCCCATCTGATATAATCACTTCTAAAGTGTGATGTAGTGTCCCATCTGATATAATCACTTCTAAAGTGTGATGTAGTGTCCCATCTGATATAATCACTTCTAAAGTGTGATGTGGTGTCCCATCTGATATAATCACTTCTAAAGTGTGATGTGGTGTCCCATCTGATATAATCACTTCTAAAGTGTGATGTGGTGTCCCATCTGATATAATCACTTCTAAAGTGTGATGTAGTGTCCCATCTGATATAATCACTTCTAAAGTGTGATGTAGTGTCCCATCTGATATAATCACTTCTAAAGTGTGATGTAGTGTCCCATCTGATATAATCACTTCTAAAGTGTGATGTAGTGTCCCATCTGATATAATCACTTCTAAAGTGTGATGTAGTGTCCCATCTGATATAATCACTTCTAAAGTGTGATGTAGTGTCCCATCTGATATAATCACTTCTAAAGTGTGATGTAGTGTCCCATCTGATATAATCACTTCTAAAGTGTGATGTAGTGTCCCATCTGATATAATCACTTCTAAAGTGTGATGTAGTGTCCCATCTGATATAATCACTTCTAAAGTGTGATGTAGTGTCCCATCTGATATAATCACTTCTAAAGTGTGATGTAGTGTCCCATCTGATATAATCACTTCTAAAGTGTGATGTGGTGTCCCATCTGATATAATCACCCATCTAAAGTGTGATGATGTAGTGTCCCATCTGATATAATCACTTCTAAAGTGTGATGTAGTGTCCCATCTGATATAATCACTTCTAAAGTGTGATGTAGTGTCCCATCTGATATAATCACTTCTAAAGTGTGATGTAGTGTCCCATCTGATATAATCACTTCTAAAGTGTGATGTAGTGTCCCATCTGATATAATCACTTCTAAAGTGTGATGTAGTGTCCCATCTGATATAATCACTTCTAAAGTGTGATGTAGTGTCCCATCTGATATAATCACTTCTAAAGTGTGATGTAGTGTCCCATCTGATATAATCACTTCTAAAGTGTGATGTAGTGTCCCATCTGATATAATCACTTCTAAAGTGTGATGTAGTGTCCCATCTGATATAATCACTTCTAAAGTGTGATGTAGTGTCCCATCTGATATAATCACTTCTAAAGTGTGATGTAGTGTCCCATCTGATATAATCACTTCTAAAGTGTGATGTAGTGTCCCATCTGATATAATCACTTCTAAAGTGTGATGTAGTGTCCCATCTGATATAATCACTTCTAAAGTGTGATGTAGTGTCCCATCTGATATAATCACTTCTAAAGTGTGATGTGTGTCCCATCTGTATAATCACTTCTAAAGTGTGATGTAGTGTCCCATCTGATATAATCACTTCTAAAGTGTGATGTAGTGTCCCATCTGATATAATCACTTCTAAAGTGTGATGTAGTGTCCCATCTGATATAATCACTTCTAAAGTGTGATGTAGTGTCCCATCTGATATAATCACTTCTAAAGTGTGATGTAGTGTCCCATCTGATATAATCACTTCTAAAGTGTGATGTAGTGTCCCATCTGATATAATCACTTCTAAAGTGTGATGTAGTGTCCCATCTGATATAATCACTTCTAAAGTGTGATGTAGTGTCCCATCTGATATAATCACTTCTAAAGTGTGATGTAGTGTCCCATCTGATATAATCACTTCTAAAGTGTGATGTAGTGTCCCATCTGATATAATCACTTCTAAAGTGTGATGTAGTGTCCCATCTGATATAATCACTTCTAAAGTGTGATGTAGTGTCCCATCTGATATAATCACTTCTAAAGTGTGATGTAGTGTCCCATCTGATATAATCACTTCTAAAGTGTGATGTAGTGTCCCATCTGATATAATCACTTCTAAAGTGTGATGTAGTGTCCCATCTGATATAATCACTTCTAAAGTGTGATGTAGTGTCCCATCTGATATAATCACTTCTAAAGTGTGATGTAGTGTCCCATCTGATATAATCACTTCTAAAGTGTGATGTAGTGTCCCATCTGATATAATCACTTCTAAAGTGTGATGTAGTGTCCCATCTGATATAATCACTTCTAAAGTGTGATGTAGTGTCCCATCTGATATAATCACTTCTAAAGTGTGATGTAGTGTCCCATCTGATATAATCACTTCTAAAGTGTGATGTAGTGTCCCATCTGATATAATCACTTCTAAAGTGTGATGTAGTGTCCCATCTGATATAATCACTTCTAAAGTGTGATGTAGTGTCCCATCTGATATAATCACTTCTAAAGTGTGATGTAGTGTCCCATCTGATATAATCACTTCTAAAGTGTGATGTAGTGTCCCATCTGATATAATCACTTCTAAAGTGTGATGTAGTGTCCCATCTGATATAATCACTTCTAAAGTGTGATGTAGTGTCCCATCTGATATAATCACTTCTAAAGTGTGATGTAGTGTCCCATCTGATATAATCACTTCTAAAGTGTGATGTCCCAGTGTCCCATCTGATATAATCACTTCTAAAGTGTGATGTAGTGTCCCATCTGATATAATCACTTCTAAAGTGTGATGTAGTGTCCCATCTGATATAATCACTTCTAAAGTGTGATGTAGTGTCCCATCTGATATAATCACTTCTAAAGTGTGATGTAGTGTCCCATCTGATATAATCACTTCTAAAGTGTGATGTAGTGTCCCATCTGATATAATCACTTCTAAAGTGTGATGTATAATCACTTCTAAAGTGTGATGTAGTGTCCCATCTGATATAATCACTTCTAAAGTGTGATGTAGTGTCCCATCTGATATAATCACTTCTAAAGTGTGATGTAGTGTCCCATCTGATATAATCACTTCTAAAGTGTGATGTAGTGTCCCATCTGATATAATCACTTCTAAAGTGTGATGTAGTGTCCCATCTGATATAATCACTTCTAAAGTGTGATGTAGTGTCCCATCTGATATAATCACTTCTAAAGTGTGATGTAGTGTCCCTGATCTTCTAAAGTGTGATGTATAATCCTTCTAAAGTGTGATGTGGTGTCCCATCTGATATAATCACTTCTAAAGTGTGATGTAGTGTCCCATCTGATATAATCACTTCTAAAGTGTGATGTAGTGTCCCATCTGATATAATCACTTCTAAAGTGTGATGTAGTGTCCCATCTGATATAATCACTTCTAAAGTGTGATGTAGTGTCCCATCTGATATAATCACTTCTAAAGTGTGATGTAGTGTCCCATCTGATATAATCACTTCTAAAGTGTGATGTAGTGTCCCATCTGATATAATCACTTCTAAAGTGTGATGTAGTGTCCCATCTGATATAATCACTTCTAAAGTGTGATGTAGTGTCCCATCTGATATAATCACTGATATAATCACTAAAGTGTGATGTAGTGTCCCATCTGATATAATCACTTCTAAAGTGTGATGTAGTGTCCCATCTGATATAATCACTTCTAAAGTGTGATGTAGTGTCCCATCTGATATAATCACTTCTAAAGTGTGATGTAGTGTCCCATCTGATATAATCACTTCTAAAGTGTGATGTAGTGTCCCATCTGATATAATCACTTCTAAAGTGTGATGTAGTGTCCCATCTGATATAATCACTTCTAAAGTGTGATGTAGTGTCCCATCTGATATAATCACTTCTAAAGTGTGATGTAGTGTCCCATCTGATATAATCACTTCTAAAGTGTGATGTAGTGTCCCATCTGATATAATCACTTCTAAAGTGTGATGTAGTGTCCCATCTGATATAATCACTTCTAAAGTGTGATGTAGTGTCCCATCTGATATAATCACTTCTAAAGTGTGATGTAGTGTCCCATCTGATATAATCACTTCTAAAGTGTGATGTAGTGTCCCATCTGATATAATCACTTCTAAAGTGTGATGTAGTGTCCCATCTGATATAATCACTTCTAAAGTGTGATGTAGTGTCCCATCTGATATAATCACTTCTAAAGTGTGATGTAGTGTCCCATCTGATATAATCACTTCTAAAGTGTGATGTAGTGTCCCATCTGATATAATCACTTCTAAAGTGTGATGTAGTGTCCCATCTGATATAATCACTTCTAAAGTGTGATGTAGTGTCCCATCTGATATAATCACTTCTAAAGTGTGATGTAGTGTCCCATCTGATATAATCACTTCTAAAGTGTGATGTAGTGTCCCATCTGATATAATCACTTCTAAAGTGTGATGTAGTGTCCCATCTGATATAATCACTTCTAAAGTGTGATGTGTCCCATCTGTCCCATCTGATATAATCACTTCTAAAGTGTGATGTAGTGTCCCATCTGATATAATCACTTCTAAAGTGTGATGTAGTGTCCCATCTGATATAATCACTTCTAAAGTGTGATGTAGTGTCCCATCTGATATAATCACTTCTAAAGTGTGATGTAGTGTCCCATCTGATATAATCACTTCTAAAGTGTGATGTAGTGTCCCATCTGATATAATCACTTCTAAAGTGTGATGTAGTGTCCCATCTGATATAATCACTTCTAAAGTGTGATGTAGTGTCCCATCTGATATAATCACTTCTAAAGTGTGATGTAGTGTCCCATCTGATATAATCACTTCTAAAGTGTGATGTAGTGTCCCATCTGATATAATCACTTCTAAAGTGTGATCTGTCCCATCTGATATAATCACTTCTAAAGTGTGATGTATAATCACTTCTAAAGTGTCCCATCTGATATAATCACTTCTAAAGTGTGATGTAGTGTCCCATCTGATATAATCACTTCTAAAGTGTGATGTAGTGTCCCATCTGATATAATCACTTCTAAAGTGTGATGTAGTGTCCCATCTGATATAATCACTTCTAAAGTGTGATGTAGTGTCCCATCTGATATAATCACTTCTAAAGTGTGATGTAGTGTCCCATCTGATATAATCACTTCTAAAGTGTGATGTAGTGTCCCATCTGATATAATCACTTCAAAGTGTGATGTAGTGTCCCATCTGATATAATCACTTCTAAAGTGTGATGTAGTGTCCCATCTGATATAATCACTTCTAAAGTGTGATGTAGTGTCCCATCTGATATAATCACTTCTAAAGTGTGATGTAGTGTCCCATCTGATATAATCACTTCTAAAGTGTGATGTAGTGTCCCATCTGATATAATCACTTCTAAAGTGTGATGTAGTGTCCCATCTGATATAATCACTTCTAAAGTGTGATGTAGTGTCCCATCTGTATAATCACTTCTAAAGTGTGATGTAGTGTCCCATCTGATATAATCACTTCTAAAGTGTGATGTAGTGTCCCATCTGATATAATCACTTCTAAAGTGTGATGTAGTGTCCCATCTGATATAATCACTTCTAAAGTGTGATGTAGTGTCCCATCTGATATAATCACTTCTAAAGTGTGATGTAGTGTCCCATCTGATATAATCACTTCTAAAGTGTGATGTAGTGTCCCATCTGATATAATCACTTCTAAAGTGTGATGTAGTGTCCCATCTGATATAATCACACTTCTAAAGTGTGATGTAGTGTCCCATCTGATATAATCACTTCTAAAGTGTGATGTAGTGTCCCATCTGATATAATCACTTCTAAAGTGTGATGTAGTGTCCCATCTGATATAATCACTTCTAAAGTGTGATGTAGTGTCCCATCTGATATAATCACTTCTAAAGTGTGATGTAGTGTCCCATCTGATATAATCACTTCTAAAGTGTGATGTAGTGTCTCATCTGATATAATCACTTCTAAAGTGTGATGTAGTGTCCCATCTGATATAATCACTTCTAAAGTGTGATGTAGTGTCCCATCTGATATAATCACTTCTAAAGTGTGATGTAGTGTCCCATCTGATATAATCACTTCTAAAGTGTGATGTAGTGTCCCATCTGATATAATCACTTCTAAAGTGTGATGTAGTGTCCCATCTGATATAATCACTTCTAAAGTGTGATGTAGTGTCCCATCTGATATAATCACTTCTAAAGTGTGATGTGTCCCAGTGTCCCATCTGATATAATCACTTCTAAAGTGTGATGTAGTGTCCCATCTGATATAATCACTTCTAAAGTGTGATGTAGTGTCCCATCTGATATAATCACTTCTAAAGTGTGATGTAGTGTCCCATCTGATATAATCACTTCTAAAGTGTGATGTAGTGTCCCATCTGATATAATCACTTCTAAAGTGTGATGTAGTGTCCCATCTGATATAATCACTTCTAAAGTGTGATGTAGTGTCCCATCTGATATAATCACTTCTAAAGTGTGATGTAGTGTCCCATCTGATATAATCACTTCTAAAGTGTGATGTAGTGTCCCATCTGATATAATCACTTCTAAAGTGTGATGTAGTGTCCCATCTGATATAATCACTTCTAAATGTATAATCACTTCTAAAGTGTCCCATCTGATATAATCACTTCTAAAGTGTGATGTGTCCCATCTGATATAATCACTTCTAAAGTGTGATGTAGTGTCCCATCTGATATAATCACTTCTAAAGTGTGATGTAGTGTCCCATCTGATATAATCACTTCTAAAGTGTGATGATGTCCCATCTGATATAATCACTTCTAAAGTGTGATGTAGTGTCCCATCTGATATAATCACTTCTAAAGTGTGATGTAGTGTCCCATCTGATATAATCACTTCTAAAGTGTGATGTAGTGTCCCATCTGATATAATCACTTCTAAAGTGTGATGTAGTGTCCCATCTGATATAATCACTTCTAAAGTGTGATGTAGTGTCCCATCTGATATAATCACTTCTAAAGTGTGATGTAGTGTCCCATCTGATATAATCACTTCTAAAGTGTGATGTAGTGTCCCATCTGATATAATCACTTCTAAAGTGTGATGTAGTGTCCCATCTGATATAATCACTTCTAAAGTGTGATGTAGTGTCCCATCTGATATAATCACTTCTAAAGTGTGATGTAGTGTCCCATCTGATATAATCACTTGATGTAGTGTCTAAAATCACTTCTAAAGTGTGATGTAGTGTCCCATCTGATATAATCACTTCTAAAGTGTGATGTAGTGTCCCATCTGATATAATCACTTCTAAAGTGTGATGTAGTGTCCCATCTGATATAATCACTTCTAAAGTGTGATGTAGTGTCCCATCTGATATAATCACTTCTAAAGTGTGATGTAGTGTCCCATCTGATATAATCACTTCTAAAGTGTGATGTAGTGTCCCATCTGATATAATCACTTCTAAAGTGTGATGTAGTGTCCCATCTGATATAATCACTTCTAAAGTGTGATGTAGTGTCCCATCTGATATAATCACTTCTAAAGTGTGATGTAGTGTCCCATCTGATATAATCACTTCTAAAGTGTGATGTAGTGTCCCATCTGATATAATCACTTCTAAAGTGTGATGTAGTGTCCCATCTGATATAATCACTTCTAAAGTGTGATGTAGTGTCCCATCTGATATAATCACTTCTAAAGTGTGATGTAGTGTCCCATCTGATATAATCACTTCTAAAGTGTGATGTAGTGTCCCATCTGATATAATCACTTCTAAAGTGTGATGTAGTGTCCCATCTGATATAATCACTTCTAAAGTGTGATGTAGTGTCCCATCTGATATAATCACTTCTAAAGTGTGATGTAGTGTCCCATCTGATATAATCACTTCTAAAGTGTGATGTAGTGTCCCATCTGATATAATCACTTCTAAAGTGTGATGTAGTGTCCCATCTGATATAATCACTTCTAAAGTGTGATGTAGTGTCCCATCTGATATAATCACTTCTAAAGTGTGATGTAGTGTCCCATCTGATATAATCACTTCTAAAGTGTGATGTAGTGTCCCATCTGATATAATCACTTCTAAAGTGTGATGTAGTGTCCCATCTGATATAATCACTTCTAAAGTGTGATGTAGTGTCCCATCTGATATAATCACTTCTAAAGTGTGATGTAGTGTCCCATCTGATATAATCACTTCTAAAGTGTGATGTAGTGTCCCATCTGATATAATCACTTCTAAAGTGTGATGTAGTGTCCCATCTGATATAATCACTTCTAAAGTGTGATGTAGTGTCCCATCTGATATAATCACTTCTAAAGTGTGATGTAGTGTCCCATCTGATGTGTGTCCCATATAATCACTTCTAAAGTGTGATGTAGTGTCCCATCTGATATAATCACTTCTAAAGTGTGATGTAGTGTCCCATCTGATATAATCACTTCTAAAGTGTGATGTGGTGTCCCATCTGATATAATCACTTCTAAAGTGTGATGTAGTGTCCCATCTGATATAATCACTTCTAAAGTGTGATGTGGTGTCCCATCTGATATAATCACTTCTAAAGTGTGATGTAGTGTCCCATCTGATATAATCACTTCTAAAGTGTGATGTAGTGTCCCATCTGATATAATCACTTCTAAAGTGTGATGTAGTGTCCCATCTGATATAATCACTTCTAAAGTGTGATGTAGTGTCCCATCTGATATAATCACTTCTAAAGTGTGATGTAGTGTCCCATCTGATATAATCACTTCTAAAGTGTGATGTAGTGTCCCATCTGATATAATCACTTCTAAAGTGTGATGTAGTGTCCCATCTGATATAATCACTTCTAAAGTGTGATGTAGTGTCCCATCTGATATAATCACTTCTAAAGTGTGATGTAGTGTCCCATCTGATATAATCACTTCTAAAGTGTGATGTAGTGTCCCATCTGATATAATCACTTCTAAAGTGTGATGTAGTGTCCCATCTGATATAATCACTTCTAAAGTGTGATGTAGTGTCCCATCTGATATAATCACTTCTAAAGTGTGATGTAGTGTCCCATCTGATATAATCACTTCTAAAGTGTGATGTAGTGTCCCATCTGATATAATCACTTCTAAAGTGTGATGTAGTGTCCCATCTGATATAATCACTTCTAAAGTGTGATGTGGTGTCCCATCTGATATAATCACTTCTAAAGTGTGATGTAGTGTCCCATCTGATATAATCACTTCTAAAGTGTGATGTAGTGTCCCATCTGATATAATCACTTCTAAAGTGTGATGTAGTGTCCCATCTGATATAATCACTTCTAAAGTGTGATGTAGTGTCCCATCTGATATAATCACTTCTAAAGTGTGATGTGGTGTCCCATCTGATATAATCACTTCTAAAGTGTGATGTAGTGTCCCATCTGATATAATCACTTCTAAAGTGTGATGTAGTGTCCCATCTGATATAATCACTTCTAAAGTGTGATGTGGTGTCCCATCTGATATAATCACTTCTAAAGTGTGATGTAGTGTCCCATCTGATATAATCACTTCTAAAGTGTGATGTAGTGTCCCATCTGATATAATCACTTCTAAAGTGTGATGTGGTGTCCCATCTGATATAATCACTTCTAAAGTGTGATGTAGTGTCCCATCTGATATAATCACTTCTAAAGTGTGATGTAGTGTCCCATCTGATATAATCACTTCTAAAGTGTGATGTAGTGTCCCATCTGATATAATCACTTCTAAAGTGTGATGTAGTGTCCCATCTGATATAATCACTTCTAAAGTGTGATGTAGTGTCCCATCTGATATAATCACTTCTAAAGTGTGATGTAGTGTCCCATCTGATATAATCACTTCTAAAGTGTGATGTAGTGTCCCATCTGATATAATCACTTCTAAAGTGTGATGTAGTGTCCCATCTGATATAATCACTTCTAAAGTGTGATGTAGTGTCCCATCTGATATAATCACTTCTAAAGTGTGATGTAGTGTCCCATCTGATATAATCACTTCTAAAGTGTGATGTGGTGTCCCATCTGATATAATCACTTCTAAAGTGTGATGTAGTGTCCCATCTGATATAATCACTTCTAAAGTGTGATGTAGTGTCCCATCTGATATAATCACTTCTAAAGTGTGATGTAGTGTCCCATCTGATATAATCACTTCTAAAGTGTGATGTAGTGTCCCATCTGATATAATCACTTCTAAAGTGTGATGTAGTGTCCCATCTGATATAATCACTTCTAAAGTGTGATGTAGTGTCCCATCTGATATAATCACTTCTAAAGTGTGATGTAGTGTCCCATCTGATATAATCACTTCTAAAGTGTGATGTAGTGTCCCATCTGATATAATCACTTCTAAAGTGTGATGTAGTGTCCCATCTGATATAATCACTTCTAAAGTGTGATGTAGTGTCCCATCTGATATAATCACTTCTAAAGTGTGATGTAGTGTCCCATCTGATATAATCACTTCTAAAGTGTGATGTAGTGTCCCATCTGATATAATCACTTCTAAAGTGTGATGTAGTGTCCCATCTGATATAATCACTTCTAAAGTGTGATGTAGTGTCCCATCTGATATAATCACTTCTAAAGTGTGATGTAGTGTCCCATCTGATATAATCACTTCTAAAGTGTGATGTAGTGTCCCATCTGATATAATCACTTCTAAAGTGTGATGTAGTGTCCCATCTGATATAATCACTTCTAAAGTGTGATGTAGTGTCCCATCTGATATAATCACTTCTAAAGTGTGATGTAGTGTCCCATCTGATATAATCACTTCTAAAGTGTGATGTAGTGTCCCATCTGATATAATCACTTCTAAAGTGTGATGTAGTGTCCCATCTGATATAATCACTTCTAAAGTGTGATGTAGTGTCCCATCTGATATAATCACTTCTAAAGTGTGATGTAGTGTCCCATCTGATATAATCACTTCTAAAGTGTGATGTAGTGTCCCATCTGATATAATCACTTCTAAAGTGTGATGTAGTGTCCCATCTGATATAATCACTTCTAAAGTGTGATGTAGTGTCCCATCTGATATAATCACTTCTAAAGTGTGATGTAGTGTCCCATCTGATGTAATCACTTCTAAAGTGTGATGTAGTGTCCCATCTGATATAATCACTTCTAAAGTGTGATGTAGTGTCCCATCTGATATAATCACTTCTAAAGTGTGATGTAGTGTCCCATCTGATATAATCACTTCTAAAGTGTGATGTAGTGTCCCATCTGATTCACAAATAATACAGCTCAGACTGAGTGTATAATTTGTTTAACATTTGCTTCCTGGGTGGTTCTATCCAACGTGATCGTTCCATCACATTGAATGAAGACAGGAGAGAGTGAATGTACCATGTATAGGTTTGTACAATCTTTGCAAAATTTGATAATGTTATGAGCTGAGTCTTTTCCTTCGTCATCATGAGATCTGGATGTTCTGTCTTCTATCACGGAATATGTTGTTGGTAAACATCTTAATTGCCTCTCTCTCCCTCTCTCTCTCCCTCTCTCTGTGGGTCCATCTGAGCTCACTCTGTGCTGTTCTCTGATTGTCATCTGTTTGCTTTTGATGTGATGCTGTGGGGGAACAGTGTAGACTTTCCTCTGTTTAGTGAGACCGATTTAGCTCAAGCTTTTCTGTAGCCTGGTGCCAGATCTGTTTGTGCTCTTGCCAACTCCAATGCAGTCATTGGTTGGCATGATGAGGGAAATGACTTGGCATGTTGGCACAAACAGATGGGCACTCAGGCTAGCTTCCCTATCTGTAGTGAGTAAGATTCAACTTTCCTATCTGTAGTGAGTAAGATTTAACTTTCCTATCTGTACTGAGTAAGATTCATCTTTCCTATCTGTAGTATCACACTCAGGATATGACCCAGATGCAGACACAGGAGGAGGATTGTTTGGTTCTCAGAATATTTATTATCTCAAACGGGCAGGCTGAGGGCAAGCAGAGGTTTATAATCCAAGGCAGAGTCACCAAGGAACAAAACTGCAGGCAGGCTCAGGGTCAGGCAGGAAGGTCGGAACTGGGAAGACTAGAAAACAAAACTAGCGAGAAGGTAACACACGGAAAAGACACTGGGACGACTATATGTAGTGATTTATATGCATTTGGAGCTTTCCTCAATTTTGTGAGTATAAGTAAGTTGGAGCTTTCCTCAGTTTTGTGAGTATAGACAGTGTAAAGACAGTATGGATAGTATGTGAATGGTGTGTATAGACAGTATTGACAGTATGTGAATGGTGTGTATAGACAGTATGTGAATGGTGTGTATAGACAGTATAGACAGTATGTGAATGGTGTGTATAGACAGTATGGACAGTATGTGAATAGTGTGTATAGACAGTATGTGAATGGTGTGTGTATAGACAGTATGTGAATGGTGTGTATAGATAGTATGGCCAGTATGTGAATGGTGTGTATAGACAGTATGTGAATGGTGTGTATAGACAGTATGGATAGTATGTGAATGGTGTGTATAGACAGTATGTGAATGGTGTGTATAGACAGTATGTGAATGGTGTGTATAGACAGTATGTGAATGGTGTGTATAGACGGTATGGACAGTATGTGAATGGTGTGTATAGACGGTATGGACAGTATGTGAATGGTGTGTATAGACGGTATGGACCGTATGTGAATGGTGTGTATAGACAGTATGGACAGTATGTGAATGGTGTGTATGGACAGTATGTGAATGGTGTGTATAGACGGTATGGACAGTATGTGAATGGTGTGTATAGACAGTATGGACAGTATGTGGATGGTGTGTATGGACAGTATGTGAATGGTGTGTATAGACAGTATGTGAATGGTGTGTATAGACAGTATGGACAGTATGTGAATGGTGTGTATAGACGGTATGGACAGTATGTGGATGGTGTGTATGGACAGTATGTGAATGGTGTGTATAGACAGTATGTGAATGGTGTGTATAGACGGTATGGACAGTATGTGGATGGTGTGTATAGACAGTATGGACAGTATGTGAATGGTGTGTATAGACAGTATGGACAGTATGTGAGTGGTGTGTATGGACAGTATGGACAGTATGTGAAAGGTGTGTATAGACAGTATGGACCGTATGTGAATGGTGTGTATAGACAGCAAGTGAATGTTGTGTATAGACAGTATGTGAATGGTGTGTGTATAGACAGTATGGACAGTATGTGAATGGTGTGTATAGACAGTAAGTGAATGGTTTGTATAGACAGTATGGATAGTATGTGAATGGTGTGTCTAGACAGTATGTGAATGGTGTGTATAGACAGTATGGACAGTATGTGAATGGTGTGTGTGGACAGTATGTGAATGGTGTGTATGGACAGTAAGTGAATGGTGTGTATAGACAGTATGGATAGTATGTGAATGGTGTGTCTAGACAGTATGGACAGTTTGGACAGTATGTGAATGGTGTGTGTGGACAGTATGTGAATGGTGTGTATGGACAGTAAGTGAATGGTGTGTATAGACAGTATAGACAGTATGTGAATGGTGTGTCTAGACAGTATGGACAGTATGGACAGTATGTGAATGGTGTGTATAGACAGTATGGACAGTATGTGAATGGTGTGTATAGACAGTATGTGAATGGTGTGTATAGACAGTATGTGAATGGTGTGTATAGACAGTATGTGAATGGTGTGTATAGACAGTATGTGAATGGTGTGTATAGACAGTATGGACAGTATGTGAATGGTGTGTATAGACAGTATGTGAATGGTGTGTATAGACAGTATGGACAGTATGTGAATGGTGTGTATAGACAGTATGTGAATGGTGTGTATAGACAGTATGTGAATGGTGTGTATAGACAGTATGTGAATGGTGTGTATAGACAGTATGTGAATGGTGTGTATAGACAGTATGGATAGTATGTGAATGGTGTGTATAGACAGTATGTGAATGGTGTGTATAGACAGTATGTTCAGTATGTGAATGGTGTGTATAGACAGTATGGACAGTATGTGAATGGTGTGTGTATAGACAGTATGGACAGTATGTGAATGGTGTGTATAGACAGTATGGACAGTATGTGAATGGTGTGTATAGACAGTATGGACAGTATGTGAATGGTGTGTATAGACAGTATGGACAGTATGTGAGTGGTGTGTATAGACAGTATGGACAGTATGTGAATGGTGTGTATGGACAGTATGTGAATGGTGTGTATAGACAGTATGGACAGTATGTGAATGGTGTGTATAGATAGTGACAGTATGTGAATGGTGTGTATAGACAGTATGGACAGTATGTGAATGGTGTGTATAGACAGTATGGACAGTATGTGAATGGTGTGTATAGACAGTATGGACAGTATGAGAATGGTGTGTATAGACAGTATGGACAGTATGTGAATGGTGTGTATAGACAGTATAGACAGTATGTGAATGGTGTGTATAGACAGTATAGACAGTATGTGAATGGTGTGTATAGACAGTATAGACAGTATGTGAATGGTGTGTATAGACAGTATAGACAGTATGTGAATGGTGTGTATAGACAGTATAGACAGTATGTGAATGGTGTGTATAGACAGTATAGACAGTATGTGAATGGAGTGTATAGATAGTGACAGTATGTGAGTGGTGTGTATAGACGGTATGGACAGAAGGTGAATGGTGTGTATAGACAGTATGGACAGTATGTGAATGGTGTGTATAGACAGTATGTGAATGGTGTGTATAGACAGTATGTGAATGGTGTGTATAGACAGTATAGACAGTATGTGAATGGTGTGTATAGACGGTATGGACAGTATGTGAATGGTGTGTATAGACGGTATGGACAGTATGTGAATGGTGTGTATAGACAGTATGGACAGTATGTGAATGGTGTGTATAGACAGTATGGACAGTATGTGAATGGTGTGTATAGACAGTATGGACAGTATGTGAATGGTGTGTATAGACGGTATGGACAGTATGTGAATGGTGTGTATAGACAGGACAGTATGTGAATGGTGTGTATAGACAGTATGGACAGTATGTGAATGGTGTGTATAGACAGTATGGACAGTATGAATGGTGTGTATAGACGGTATGGACAGTATGTGAATGGTGTGTATAGACAGTATGGACAGTATGTGAATGGTGTGTATAGACAGTATGTGAATGGTGTGTATAGACAGTATGTGAATGGTGTGTATAGACAGTATGAGAATGGTGTGTATAGACGGTATGGACAGTATGTGAATGGTGTGTATAGACAGTATGGACAGTATGTGAATGGTGTGTATAGACAGTATGTGAATGGTGTGTATAGACGGTATGTGAATGGTGTGTATAGACAGTATAGACAGTATGTGAATGGTGTGTATAGACGGTATGGACAGTATGGACAGTATGTGAATGGTGTGTATAGACAGTATGTGAATGGTGTGTATAGACAGTATGGACAGTATGTGAATGGTGTGTATAGACGGTATGGACAGTATGTGAATGGTGTGTATAGACAGTATGGACAGTATGTGAATGGTGTGTATAGACAGTATAGACAGTATGTGAATGGTGTGTATAGACAGTATGACAGTATGTGAATGGTGTGTATAGACAGTATGGACAGTATGTGAATGGTGTGTATAGACAGTATGGACAGTATGTGAATGGTGTGTATAGACAGTATGGACAGTATGTGAATGGTGTGTATAGACAGTATGGACAGTATGTGAATGGTGTGTGTCTAGACAGTATGGACAGTATGTGAATGGTGTGTATAGACAGTATGGACAGTATGTGAATGGTGTGTATAGACGGTATGGACAGTATGTGAATGGTGTGTCTAGACAGTATGGACAGTATGTGAATGGTGTGTATAGACGGTATGGACAGTATGTGAATGGTGTGTGTATGGACAGTATGTGAAATGAAAACGTATGTACAGCGGGTAGTTATGTAGGATGAACCATGATTAGAATACAGTATATACATATAAAGTGGATAAAAAGGTGTGTAAACATTAAAATGACCAGTGTTCAATGACTTAGTACACAGGGCAGCTGTCTCTAAGGTGCATGGTAGAGTACAGGGTGGTAGCCGTCTCGTGACAAACCCTAACCCTTGCCAAACCCTAACCCAGCCAAACCCTAACCCTGGCCAAACCCTAACCCTGGTTCAATGACTTAACCCAGGCCAAACCTCTAACCCTGGCCAAACCCTACAGGGTGGTAAACCCTAACCCGCCCCCTAACCCTGGCAAACCCTAACCCTGGCCAAACCCTAACCCTGGCCAAACCCTAACCCTGGCCAAACCCTAACCCTGGCCAAACCCTAACCCTGGCCAAACCCTAACCCTGGCCAAACCCTAACCCTGGCCAAACCCTAACCCTGGCCAAACCCTAACCCTGGCCAAACCCTAACCCTGCCAAACCCTAACCCAGCCAAACCCCAACCCTGGCCAAACCCTAACCCTGGCCAAACCCTAACCCAGGCCAAACCCTAACCCAGCCAAACCCTAACCCAGCCAAACCCTAACCCCAGCCAAACCCTAACCCAGGCCAAACCCTAACCCTGGCCAAACCCTAACCCTGGCCAAACCCTAACCCTGGCCAAACCCTAACCCTGGCCAAACCCTAACCCTGGCCAAACCCTAACCCTGGCCAAACCCTAACCCTGGCCAAACCCTAACCCTGGCCAAACCCTAACCCTGGCCAAACCCTAACCCAGCCAAACCCTAACCCAGCCAAACCCTAACGCAGCCAAACCCTAACCCAGGCCAAACCCTAACCCTGGCCAAACCCTAACCCAGCCAAACCCTAACCCTGGCCAAACCCTAACCCTGGCCAAACCCTAACCCTGGCCAAACCCTAACCCAGCCAAACCCTAACCCAGTCAAACCCTAACCTGGGGTTATGCTGGGCCAATTGTGCGCCACCCTATGGGACTCCCAATCACGTCCGGTTGTGATACAGTCTGGAATCAAACCAGGGTCAGTAGTGACGCCTCTAGCACTGAGATGCAGTTCCTTAGACCAATGCACCACTTGGGAGCCCCAAAGATGGACGGGATTAACAATTTTTCCACTCTTCTGATTAGTTCCATTACACCAGGCAAGCTCAGTCAAGCACAGATACATTTTGAAGCCAGGTATATCACTGAGCATATCATTCAAGTGAGCGTACAACCTGTTCATAACCACATTTAATCTGCTGTATTTTAACATTATTCTCTTCCCTGGGGTTAGCTCTTGAAGCAGGAAGTCCATGTGCATAACAGGATGTTATATGTGTATTTAGAGTGGTTATACGAAATAGAGGAAATGGAGGGAATAGAATGGGGATTTCAGGCAATGCCAAGTATATACTCTATTCACCATGTCAATCATGTTAAGCTCCAGTGGAGAGTGCTTGAGAGAACTGAATGGCACCACCATAGCCATGGTGGGAATAGACAAATTACCCAGAAACTAGCGGCAGATCAATCAGCCAGACTCATTTTAAACCTTTGCTGTGGTCTCGAGTCTGCGCCATTATGGCTTTGTGCTAAGAGGCAAAGAGCATTGAGCAGTCACCCTGATTTTATATGTTGACTAGTTTCTCTGATAGGTTGAAGCTATATCACAGGCAGGGTGGTACCTGAATTGATAGGAGATTGCCACACTTCAAAGCGGCACTCCAAGCTAAAACCCAGGTCTACGGAGCCTTGTTATTTTGTAGGAAACATTCATTTCATGCCACAAAATACCCCCAAAATACTTTGTTGATCCATCATATGTTGTTCATTATATGTAATAGCATGATAATGATCAATTTTATTTGTAGAGATCTTTCCCTGACATTCTAACACACTTTACAAAGAGACATCAATTGTTTTACCCAAAGGAAATATGTGCAGCTTGTGTGTTGTCATTTTAGTAGGCTGAGTACAATGATTCAGATGCTAGGTGACACAACACCTTGTGGGTGGTAAGTAGGCCTAAGTAAGTCAACTTAGAGGCCACAGTACCATCTGGATAGTGTAGTAGTCACACCTTTCATAAAAGGGTGGATTACAGCAACTCTAGAATGGTGCCCTCTGATATAGAAGATTACCCAATCAAAGCCCTGCTCAACTCAAATATTACATTCACATGGACCTGTCCTGGCTTGTGTATCGGGGTGTTAACAGAAAAAAAACATTTAAAAAAAATGTTTTGCAGCTTAAAATAAAAATGTGTGTTTCTTATTGGACAAGTCCCTCCCTGTTTCAGTCTGTTTCCTTCTGTTTGGTGCATAACCATGCCTAGTTGTGATTTTGTGGGCCGGTGGGTGGAGGCAGGAGGAGATGTGTCAGACTGATGGTGAGGATGCAGGGCAGACAGACTGCTCCAGGAGGGCCTTGTGTACATGGGGGCTGCGCGGGGGATAAGACTCCATGAACAACAAACATAATCCATTTTCCTCCGTAAGGGACTTCGTCAGGTGACCAACCACAAGGCCTGTGTGTGACTCAGATTGTGTTGTTGATTCGATGAGGGATGACAGAAGGAATGTTTACTGTGTCTACCAATGTGTCTAAAGGGTGCAGGCACTCAGAGAGTGGACAATACCCGTGGGGGCCCTGTCAAATTAGTTTGATCAAAGTTCTATTCCAAGGGAATTCTTTTTTTCTCACAGGGGATAGTGACTTATATTTCTGTATACAAGTTCTTCAAGGTTTTGTAAAGCGGAAAAAACCCTTGACGTTGGGGAATAGCTGTCGCCCTTTGGCTGTGCAAAGCATAGCTGGGAGATCTTGTGCGTATCTTGTAAGTTTGCCAATAGGAAAGGTTACTTAGCCGGAAGAGATTTCAGATCTTCAATCAGCATCAACTTCAATCACATAGGCCTACCCACCGTGTGTAGAAAAGGTGAGATTCCTTTACTTTAAATGAACCGTGCTAAAATTAGATCCAACCCAGATAGATGGACAATTATATAGTCCTACCCAGGGAACAGCATGAGACCCACAGTGATGACGCATCAAATGTCAGCCCAAGCTGCACAAGTACGTCATCGGGGAGGCGGGAGCCAGAGAGAGTCAACCCTCTTAGGGAGTGCAGCAGAGGGGCTCAGAGACACTGGAAAGAACCAAACCTTGGTTTAAATACTATTTGAAATTGTTCAAATACTTTTAACGTTTGCTCTAGTCTGTCTGGAGTGCGAGATGAGTGGGGTTTGCAGTTTTGAGATTATTCTATCGGTTCCATTGTGCCAGACAAGCTCAATTAAGCCCAGATAAAGTATTTGAAATGATTTCAAATAGTATTTGAACCCAGGTCTGGCTTGGAGCGGAGGAAAGCAAGGTCACCAAAACCTCCCATGGATCACTATTCCCAGAATACTAGTGATGGGGTTGTCCATTGGGAATGTTGTTTAGTGACATGAGATGGAAACCACTGGGTCAGTGGCCTTTGGGATGAGTCTGGTTTCTCCATAGTTCTGATATTCTGCTGTTAGGCCGTAGGATGATTGTATACAGTGAATGCAGATGTGGCAACCTTGGTTCTGCAAACATGAGGTTAGAAGTATGCACTTTCTAACAATCGATTATTGTTCTTCTTTGTAAAAAAGTATATTTCCTTCCTCTTCGACTGTCAGCTGTCTTCTCTACTAAAACTAGATTTTCAGTCAACAGAGGAGGTGGATGGTGAAATAACTCCAGTCCTCTGTAACAGTTCCAGGCAGTTCAATTCAACAGGACTGGATTTCCTTGTTACCATTACATCAAGGATACCATGTAAAAAAACTACAATCTAAATCGACATCAATGTTTTTCTAGGACACAGACAAATAGTGTGTCCAATTTGTAGTTAATACTTTGCAAATATCAAATGATGAAGCAACTGTCTGAATAATCAGCTTAGACTTGTCGTGACTTTTGACTCCTTCTGTTAAATAAGAGCACTTGGATCTCACATTCCATGCTTTATGACAGATGGTATGTTTGTGTTCTCTTACTTCCCTCTATAAGCAGGCGTGTGCGTGCACACACTTATCCTCTTGACCATTGTTTTCAATAACTACATAGCCTCTACCTCAGGCTCTGACATCTGTGAAAACAGAGAAAAACCCAAGCCGCCCAGTACTGCAGCTACAATACAATATGCCTCTAAATTCAGAGCGTCCAGCCAAGTCTGGAAAGTACCCTACTGCAACACACACGTTTGGAAAGAAATCTGGCCAACCCAGCTTGTTAGTAATGGACTCGCAGCTCCAAGGAAAGCCTTTTTTCTACAGCGGTGTGCTTCTTCAGCTGTGTGCATTAAATGTGTGCTGGAGAAACTTCCTAGCTGGTAGACTGTGAATGGAGAAAATAATCATGGGTGTGTGTTGTCCAGCACACATTTGCTTGAAATGAAATCAACAGTGAGTCTATTTTGTCCATTCTGGACCCGCTGTAGAAGGCAGGCCAGGCAGCCTATAGAGAAGGCCACTTTACTAACCAGCTGTGTTGGCCAGCTTTGTTTCCTAACGTGAGTGTAGTAGTAGGGTAGCTTCCAACCTTGGGCGATCTGACTAGAGGTGTATTCTTCGAAGTGTGTCACATTGTGATGTCAGAGTCAGACCGACTTCAGCAGAATCTGTTTGGATAGAAGCTGAAGTACTGTGAGGCTTGAGTTTTTCTCTGTTTACAGATATCAGAGTCTGAGGTAGCTGCGAGGCCTTTGTATTGCTGAACCATAAACACTGCAGTAATTTACAGGTCACTGTTGATGTATTATTACAACTGAAGTTAAGCCACAATTTGACATTTTTATATTTTTGTGTGAATCATAAATGGTTTAAGGGATTTTACTCTCACCACCCTCCATGCCTCCATTCTCTCAGCCATCAGGTTCATCCCTCCTCTCAACCTCCACCCCTCCATTCTCTCAGCCATCAGGTTCATCCCTCCATTCTCTCAGGCATCAGGTTCATCTCTCCATTCTCTCACTCATCAGGTTCATCCCTCAATTCTCTCAACAATCAGGTTCATCCCTCCATTCTCTCACTCATCAAAAAAAGCTTAAATTATTGTTAATCTAACTGCACTGTCCAATTTACAGTAGCTATTACAGTGAAATAAAAAAAATGCTATTGTTTGAGGAGAGTGCACATTTATGAACTTAAAGTTATTAATAAACCAATTAGGCATATTTGAGCAGTCTTGATGCAACATTTTGAAAATAAATCCAATGGTTCATTGGATCAGTCTAAAACTTTGCACATGCTGACTGAGCTGGATTAATACATTATGGCCTTTCTCTTGCATTTCAAAGATGGTACAAAAAAAGCGCATGTTTTTTCTTTGTATTATCTTTACCAGATCTAATGTGTTATATTCTCCTATATTAATTTAACATTTCACAAATTTCAAAGTGTTTCCTTTCAAATGGTATCAAGAATATGAACATCCTTGCTTCAGGTCCTGAGCTACAGGCAGTTGGATTTGGGTATGTCATTTTAGGTGATTTTGAAAAAAAGGGTCTGATCCTTAGCTAAACTCCCATTAGCATGACCCTGCCCTTTGTCCACTCAGACTACCATGGAAGCCATTCGTCACAGTATGGGCAGCTTCAGGCTTACATAAAGATAAATAATGATCTTATACAAACAAAGAGAATGATGACATAAACTATTCCTTGTACCTTCTATGCTACTCTATACATTTATAGAAATTACTATTTTCTTCAAGACACCCCTTTCTCTGAACAGGGCCAACTTGACCATAAGCCCCAGCAAATAGCAGCTGGCTGCGGTTCCTTTCCTGTCCTCCATCCTCCCTTATTCAGACAGGCAGCTGTCTGGAGGGCCAGGGGTCTGAGGGGAGCTCAGGAGTTCAGTCCCAGACACAAGGCTCAGAGTCTGGGGGTGTGGAGGCACATGCAGGGCATGGGAATGTTTTTTTTGGGAAGGAACCTGGATCTGCATTTAGGTGGGGGTGGGCCGAGGGTGGACAAGGTGGTAGGGGAGAGAGGACTCCCCCACCCTCCGGCCTGATCTCTGTCTTGGTCCTGAACCAAACAGAAGCATCCCACTGGACAAAAATGGGTCAACTAGACGTTGAACTGACGTCTGTGCCGAATGGGATGGGTGTTAAATATTGCAAATGTCTGATTTTTACAAAGGCAGAGAGTAGAAAACCCCAATAAGCCAAATAACTATTAATGTATCAATATCACATTATTACAAAACATGGCAACCATGACAACCATGACTAACTCAATTTACTCACTAAGAATACAATTCTGTAACTTCATAAACTGTGAAGCAAAAGGAAATGTGATATCTTTGCTGAGGAATCTATTATATGGTGTTCCACGAAACAGCTTCTGGTAGAACAATACATTATCCACAGCAGGAAAGAATGTCTTCAATACTAATGTTCTGGTTGTTAGCTCGTTATGAGCCTCGCTATGTTAGCTACATACATATTAGGCATTTAGCAGATGCTCTTATCCAGAGCGACTTCCAGGAGCAATTAGGGTGAATTGTCTTGCTCAAGGGCACATCGACAGATTTTTCACCTAGTTGGCTTGGAGATTCTAACCAGCGACCTTTCGGTGACTGGCCCAACACTCTTAACCACTAGGCTACCTGCCGCTACATCGAAACGTAGCGCCGTCGAGATGCAGATTGATTCTATTAAGACAGGAACATAACCTCTCATTCCAGAGCAAATAAGCTCATCCTAACAGAGAACAGGCTTTCTCTGAATGATATGTATCAGCTCTTTTCTCTGAATGACACGTCAAAGATACGAGGGCAGAAAATACAATGATACAATTGAAACAGATTCAAAGAAGGCTTTATGAATGACAATGAAATGAGGGTTTGTAAATGAAACCTGATGAACATTTCTCTTACGGGAGGGATTGATACAGAATCAGAAGACAGTGAAGTTCAGGGTTAGTCAAGGGTGGAGGGTAAACACACATACACAACGTTAACACACACTGATATATTTTGCGCTAGTGTTAACCCACCTATCGTGAAAAAAAAATGCATAGAAAATATAGGTAGCATTACTTTATTCATTGCGAACGGCAATCAGCTATAACGGCAATCATCTATTTTTTACCACTACATGGTTACCCACTGGGCACAGATGTCAATTCAACGTCTATTCAACGTTGGTTCATCATAATTATATTGAAATGACGTGGAAACAACATTGATTCAACCAGTGTGTGCCCATATAGTGTGGTGCAATGAATATATACGCACCTTGTTGTCTTCGCATGGCACAGATAGCTATAGATGTTTTTTGAAAAAAGAATGAGAAAAAAGAATGTTGACAGATTACGGTGCAATATTAGCAACCAGTAAGTTCCGTTTAGTTGTATTTTAAATGCAGTTCGCATGGTTTCACTGGAAGAAGCCGTGTTGGTCTAAACGGATGAGGGGTCATCACGGTCACAGCCAGGGGGAATAGCTGGTCAGAGCCAGAAATGAAGTCGACAATGCAAATCTGACATGTTCCTGCTCTGCAATGCCTTCTCTGGATAGATAGTGATATATTCAGCACAATGTCCATAACTGAGATCTGGCATGGCTGGCCCTTATGGCGCGTGACTCCGTCTGTGCCACGCCACGCCATCACTTCACCTTTTCAATTCTGCCTTGACAGCACATAATCCACTCATGTTTGGGTGGATATATTGCACTATTCTGTTGGACTCCTAGTACCTCAGTCACCATATGGTGGATCCGGCAGGTCCAAGTCCCTACAAGGACCACTGTGACATGATACTGATGTAGTTTGTGGTTGTGAATGCCCCATAGGAATTCTATTTCTGGTGCCTGCCAGCACTGCTGTCATACACCCAACTGAATATGCAGACAATCTGGACCCAAACACGGCCCTGTGTGTGTATGTGTACATGTGTGTGTGTGTGTGTGTGTTTTCCACCCCCCTATAAACTAACACAGAGGGGATTATACCATCTGCATGCAAAATGCACCAAGTTTCAGTCTGACGCACAAGAGTGAGCTAGGCAAGGTGAGTCATTTTCTAGGAGAAGAAATTAGATGTGAGGAGAGACCAGAAGAGAGGATAAAACTAGAGGGAAGAGAGGAGAGGATGAAACACAAGAGGAGAGAAGAGAGGGAGGGCAGAGAAAAGAGAGGAGAGCTAATACACATACGCATACACATATTTAACAGATGTTATTGCGGGTGTAGCGAAATGCTTGTGTTCCTAGCTCCAACAGTGCAGTAATACCGAATGATGCGCAACAATTCACACAAATCTAAAAAGTTAAAGATAAAATGTAAATAATAGAATGATAAATGTCCGGAGAATTAATATATATTGGATGTATAGACATTATGGACAGTATGTGGATACAATATATATAGTATATCTGAAGAATATGTACAGTAGGATAGAATATATAGTATATCTGAAGAATACGTACAGTAGGATAGAATATATAGTATAGCTGAAGAATACGTACAGTAGGATAGAATATATAGTATTTCTGAAGAATACGTACAGTAGGATAGAATATATAGTATATCTGAAGAATACGTACAGTAGGATAGAATATATAGTATATCTGAAGAATACGTACAGTAGGATAGAATATATAGTATATCTGAAGAATACGTACAGTAGGATAGAATATATAGTATATCTGAAGAATACGTACAGTAGGATAGAATATATAGTATATCTGAAGAATACGTAGGATAGAATATGTAGTATATCTGAAAAATACGTACTGTGGGATAGAATATATAGTATATCTGAAGAATACATACAGTAGGATAGAATATATAGTATATCTGAAGAATACGTACTGTAGGATAGAATATATAGTATATCTGAAGAATACGTAGAATAGAATAGTATATGTACAGTAATAGTTGAATAGGATGGACTTGACTAGAACACAGTAGATACACCCTACCTGACACCCTAGACCCACTCCAATTTGCTTACCGCCCAAATAGGTCCACAGACGACGCAATCTCAACCACACTGCACACTGCCCTAACCCACCTGGACAAGAGGAATACCTATGTGAGAATGCTGTTCATCGACTACAGCTCGGCATTCAACACCATAGTACCCTCCAAGCTCGTCATCAAGCTCGAGACCCTGGGTCTCGACCCCGCCCTGTGCAACTGGGTACTGGACTTCCTGACGGGCCGCCCCCAGGTGGTGAGGGTAGGCAACAACATCTCCTCCCCGCTGATCCTCAACACGGGGCCCCACAAGGGTGCGTTCTGAGCCCTCTCCTGTACTCCCTGTTCACCCACGACTGTGTGGCCACGCACGCCTCCAACTCAATCATCAAGTTTGCGGACGACACAACAGTGGTAGGCTTGATTACTAACAACGACGAGACGGCCTACAGGGAGGAGGTGAGGGCCCCGGAGTGTGGTGTCAGGAAAATAACCTCACACTCAACGTCAACAAAACTAAGGAGATGATTGTGGACTTCAGGAAACAGCAGAGGGAACACCCCCCTATCCACATCGATGGAACAGTAGTGGAGAGGGTAGCAAGTTTTAAGTTCCTCGGCATACACATCACAGACAAACTGAATTGGTCCACTCACACTGACAGCGTCGTGAAGAAGGCACAGCAGCGCCTCTTCAACCTCAGGAGGCTGAAGAAATTCGGCTTGTTACCAAAAGCACTTACAAACTTCTACAGATGCACAATCGAGAGCATCCTGGCGGGCTGTATCACCGCCTGGTACGGCAACTGCTCCGCCCTCAACCGTAAGGCTCACCAGAGGGTAGTGAGGTCTGCACAACGCATCACCGGGGGCAAACTACCTGCCCTCCAGGACACCTACACCACCTGATGTTACAGGAAGGCCATAAAGATCATCAAGGACATCAACCACCCGAGCCACTGCCTGTTCACCCCGCTATCATCCAGAAGGCGAGGTCAGTACAGGTGCATCAAAGCTGGGATCGAGAGACTGAAAAACAGCTTCTATCTCAAAGCCATCAGACTGTTAAACAGCCACCACTAACATTGAGTGGCTGCTGCCAACACACTGTCATTGACACTGACCCAACTCCAGCCACTTTAATAATGGGAATTGATGGGAAATGATGTAAATATATCACTAGTCACTTTAAACAATGCTACCTTATATAATGTTACTTACCCTACATTATTCATCTCATATGCATACGTATATACTGTACTCTATATCATCGACTGCATCCTTATGTAATACATGTATCACTAGCCACTTTAACTATGCTACTTTGTTTACTTTGTCTACATACTCATCTCATATGTATATACTGTACTCAATACCATCTACTGTATGCTGCCCTGTACCATCACTCATTCATATATCCTTATGTACATATTCTTTATCCCCTTACACTGTAAGACAGTAGTTTTGGAATTGTTAGTTAGATTACTTGTTGGTTATCACTGCATTGTCGGAACTAGAAGCACAAGCATTTCGCTACACTCGCATTAACATCTGCTAACCATGTGTAAGTGACAAATACAATTTGATTTGATTTGATTTGATTTGAAATGGGTAAACCTTATGTAAACATTAAAGTGACTAGAGTTCCGTTATTAAAGTGACCAGAGTTCCATTCCATTTAAGTGATAATGCCCTCCAAGCCGGTGTTTGAAGAATATATTGGCACCGTATCCTCCAAACACCGGCTTATCACTTTTATACAATGGATTACCAACATATTCGAACAATGATTGTCTGCCTGTCTGTCTGCCTGTATCGTCCCAACTGATGACACGTTCATTACTATGGGACAGCATGAGATCGAATTTGAATATTGAAACAATGTTGCAAATGTCAGAGAGACAGACAAGGTTTTTACAAATCTACACGGTTGAAAACTAAATGTTAGTCTGAAAGAAATGTGAGATAATGTCGAGATGCTTTTCATAGTGGAAATCAAGTTGATAAGTTGTTTGGCTGGGCTGATATAATATTTAAGTGACCAGTGTTCCATGTCTTGTCTCCTCCTGATCTCGTCGTCTCCTCTCCTGATCTCGTCATCTCCTCGTCTCCTCTCCTGATCTCGTCATCTCCTCGTCTCCTCTCCTGATCTCGTCATCTCCCCTCTTCTCGTCATCTCCTCTCCTGATCTCGTCATCTCCTCATCTCCTCTCGTCATCTCCTCGTCTCCTCTCCTGATCTCGTCATCTCCCCTCTTCTCGTCATCTCCTCTCCTGATCTCGTCATCTCCTCATCTGATCTCATCATCTCCTCATCTCCTCTCGTCGTCTCCTCTCCTGATCTCCTGATCTCCTCTCGTCATCTCCTCATCTCTTCTCCTGATCTCGCCATCTCCTCCTTTCATCTCCTCATCTGATCTCATCGTCTCCTCTCCTGATCTCCTGATCTCCTCCTTTCATCTCCTCATCTCCTCTCCTGATCTCAGGATCTCCTGATCCCATCTCCTCATCTCCTCTCCTGATATCTCCTCCTTTCAATCTCCTCTCCTGATTTATCGTGACTCAGTGTTCCATGTCTCTGTCTCCTCCTGATCTCCTCGTCTCCTCTCCTGATCTCATCATCTCCTGATCTCCTCTCGTCATCTCCTCTCCTCTCGTCTCCTCTCTCTGATCTCGTCATCTCCTCCTTTCATCTCTCTCTCCTCTCCTGATCTCGTCATCTCCTCATCTCCTCTCCTGATCTCGTCATCTCCTCCTTTCATCTCCTCATCTCCTCTCCTGATCTCATCGTCTCCTCTCCTGATCTCCTGATCTCCTCCTTTCATCTCCTCGTCTCCTCTCCTGATCTCCTCGTCTCCTCTCCTGATCTCATCATCTCCTCATCTCCTCTCGTCGTCTCCTCTCCTGATCTCCTGATCTCCTCTCGTCATCTCCTCATCTCTTCTCCTGATCTCGTCATCTCCTCCTTTCATCTCCTCATCTCCTCTCCTGATCTCGTCATCTCCTCCTTTCATCTCCTCATCTCCTCTCCTGATCTCGTCATCTCCTTGTACTTTTCACATCATTGAGGGACTCATATCATTGCCAACCAATACTTATGCAGTAGAGAAGTGACTGTACAGTAATTATAGTTCACATTGCCTGGGTGTGAAGGTTAGGTGACAGGTTTCCTGTGGAGTGAACAATATAACTGAAGACATCCTAGGAAGTGACACAGTTTACAGTGTGTGTAATCTCTCTCTCTCTCTCTCTCTCTCTCTCTCTCTCTCTCTCTCTCTCTCTCTCTCTCTCTCTCTCTCTCTCTCTCTCTCTCTCTCTCTCTGTATATGCGGTAGCAGTTGAGCCTGGGGACAAGGTTACATTGCGTGAGGGAGCACGGGAGGCCAAGATGTGACTGGAATACTGCAACTCTGTGGTTCCGTTCCAATATCCACAGCAACATAACATACCGGGTTACTGGCATCATTTTCCCAGGTGCTACCTACTGCACTGGCGTTGTGCCGTTAATCAAGGCATGTTGGAAAACTTTCTGTACAAATGGATAAATAAAACATACATTCTATTCTAGTTTGGATATAGTTTGGAGCAGATCTTCTACCTTTATGTTGCTGTTTTGTATGTAGACAGTAGGAGGCATAAGGGACCCAGGTGTATGGTGAGAGAAGGCTGTTCTCGGAGACCTCGACGGCCCAGAATGAACTCACACTCTGGGGTTTTCACAGAGAGACGAGAGCATAGGGGAGCTGGTGTGAGCTCCAGCACTCCCAACATTCTTCCAGGCATGAATGCACATTCACCCCCTGTGGAAAACCAGTGCATATCTGCCCCTCTCTCTGACACAGTAAATGTGTACAGTTGTGGCCAAAAGTTTTGAGAATGACACAAATATTAATTTCCACAAAGTTTGGTGCTTCAGTGTCTTTAGATATTTTTGCCAGATGTTACTATGGAATACTGAAGTATAATTACAAGCATTTCATAAGTGTCAAAGGCTTTTATTGACAATTTACATGAAGTTGCAAAGAGTAAATATTTGCAGTGTTGACCCTTCTTTTTAAAGACCTCTGTAATCCTCCCTGGCATGCTGTCAATTAACTTCTGGGCCACATCCGGACAGATGGCAGCCCATTCTTGCATAATCAATGCTTGGGGTTCGTCAGAATTTGTGGGGTTTTGTTTTTCCACAAGTTCCCAATGGGATTAAGGTCTGGGGAGTTTCCTGGCCATGGACCCAAAATATCGATGATTTGTTCCCCGAGCCACTTAGTTATCACTTTTGCCTTATGGCAAGGTGCTCCATCATGCTGGAAAAGGCATTGTTCGTCACCAAACTGTTCCTGGATGGTTGGAAGAAGTTGGTCTCGGAGGATGTGTTGGTACCATTCTTTATTCATGGCTGTGTTCTTAGGCAAAATTGTGAGTGAGCCCACTCCCCTGGCTGAGAAGCAACCCCACACATGAATGGTCTCAGGATGCTGTACTGGTGGCATGACACAGGACTGATGGTAGCGCTTACCTTGTCTTCTCCGGACAAGCTATTTCCGGATGCCCCAAACAATCGGAAAGGGGATTCATCCGAGAAAATGGCTTTACCCCAGTCCTCAGCAGTCCAATCTCTGTACCTTTTGCAGAATATCAGTCTGTCCCTGATGTTTTTCCTGGAGAGAAGTGGCTTCTTTGCTGCCCTTTTGACACCAAGCCATCCTCCAAAAGTCTTTGCCTCACTGTGCGTGCAGATGCACTCACACCTGCCTGCTGCCATTCCTGAGCAAGCTCTGTACTGGTGGTGCCCCGATCCCGCAGCTGAATCAACTTTAGGTGACGGTCCTGGCGCTTGCTGGACTTTATTGGGCGCCCTGAAGCCTTCTTCACAACAATCGAACCGCTTTCCTTGAAGTTCTTGATGATCCGATAAATGGTTGATTCAGGTGCAATCTTACTGGCAGCAATATCCTTGCCTGTGAAGCCCTTTTTGTGCAAAGCAATGATGACCGACACGTGTTTCCTTGCAGGTGAACATGGTTGACAGAGAAAGAACAATGATTCCAAGCACCACCCTCCGTTTGAAGCTTCCAGTCTGTTATTCAAACTCAATCAGCATGACAGAGTGATCTCCAGCCTTGTTCTCGTCAACACTCACACCTGTGTTAACAAGAGAATCTCTGACATGATGTCAGCTGGTCCTTTTGTGGCAGGGCTGAAATACAGTGGAAATGTTTTTTGGGGATTCAGTTTATTTGCATGGCACAGAGGGACTTTGCAATAAATTGCAATTCATCTGATCACTCTTCGTAACATTCTGGAGTATATGCAAATTGCCATCATACAAACTGAGGCAGCAGACTTTGTGAAAATTAATATTTGTGTCATTCTCAAAACTTTTGGCTACGACTGTAGAAGCATGGAGATAATTCCGTAGAATTCTAGCATCCAACATGTGTGTGGGTATGTGTTTGCTTGTGTGCGTGTTCGTGTCTGTAACTGTGTGTATTGTGCCTCTTATATAACACAGATAAATTATACTGTTGCAACAGGTCATGCTCTGCCGGAGAGGGACTCAGACCGACACGGGCAACAGCTACTAGAGCACGGTGCATCTCCCACTAATACGTCAGCACAAGTGCAAAAGCCAGACAAAACTTCCTGCGTTCGCTAACTATTAACATGAAACATTTTTGGTTGCAGGCTGAATTTTAACCCAGAATGCAATGGACTGCAGCCCTTAAGCACTTTCTACTGTAAGAAAATACCTGTCTCTCTCTCTTTATATACTGAATATCTCTCTCTTCCATAGTAGGTTTGTCTGAAACCACCTGAAGCAGCTCAGCAACTACTCCAGATAGAAATGCACCCAACCTGGACCTCATCCTCTATTGTTAAAAGCTGAACCTAATAGCATGTTACATTATCCAGAACACAAATGATCATGCATTTCTACAGTCATTCAGTTCATTAATGCAATCCAGTCTTTAAAGTACTGTGTTAGCTGGAGTCGTTCATTGTTTTCCAGCATAAACGATCTGTATGAGTATCTGTTTGAGTGTCTGTATTATATACAGTACCCATCATCTAAGGTTAATGACAGAAACCTTTTGTTTCAGTGTGCTACCTACCCAGATCCACAGGCCCTACTCTCCAGACTACAGCATTTTGAATTAATCATTGTACCCACAGTCTGAATTCCCTCTACGAATAGTAATGCACTTCAAAATCCTCATGTGCTCACGACACAAAGAAACTGACAGAACAACAGTCATGATAGTCTAGAATCGTGTCCTGGGGGTCAATTTCCACACAGTAGAGGGTTGGGTCATGGGCTAACGGCAGGCATCATTGTTGATGTCTTTGTGTCTATTGGATAACCTTAATAAACCTCCTTGTCTGTCCTTCTGTTCTCTATCATTGCATTTATGCTGTAATAAAAATAGATTTCATCCATATCAATGAAGTGACTTAATTGAGAGTGGAATGTTGACATTTTATATAATGGCTTGATCATGGAATTGAAATTGGACACATGATACTCAAATGAATTATTTAGGCTATGTTATTTGACTTATTTCAAGGCTACAGCCTACAAAGAAATACATTGTGAAGCATTTGGGAGTGTGACAATAGGCTGGTAGAACAACAGCCAAAGCTCTCAGCATTGAAACAACATTTAATTGTATTAAATCATTATAGTCTATAAAATTGTGCATATAGGCTGTGACTTACTTAGAATTAAATACAAAAGAAAAGAGGGGAATGTCGACATTATATACAGTGGGGCAAAAAAGTATTTAGTCAGCCACTATTGTGCAAGTTCTCCCACTTAAAAAGATGAGAGAGGCCTGTAATTTTCATCATAGGTACACTTCAACTATGACAGACAAAATGAGAAAAAAAATCCAGAAAATCACATTGTAGGATATTTAATGAATTTATTTGCAAATTATGGTGGAAAATAAGTATTTGGCCACCTACAAACAAGCAAGATTTCTGGCTCTCACAGACCTGTAACTTCTTCTTTTAAAAGAGGCTCCTCTGTCCTCCACTCGTTACCTGTATTAATGGCACCTGCTTGAACTTGTTGTCAGTATAAAAGACACCTGTCCACAACCTCAAACAGTCACACTCCTGTTTGAGTGGGAGAACTTGCACAATTGGTGGCTGACTAAATACCTTTTTGCCCCACTGTATATAATGCTTGATCACAGAATTAAAATCGGACACAAACCACCACGAACTTCTCATGAGGCGTGTTGCACAGTACAGAACACACTGGTTGCATCTAAAATGGCACCCTCTTCCCTATGCCGTGCTCTACTTTTGACCAGGGCCCATAGGACACTAGGCAAAAGTAATGCACTACATAGGGAATAGCGTGCCATTTTGGGGAGCACACACTGTACCTCAAATTCAGTATAGTAAAGTATAGAATATGTAAATAGATGTCGTCAGGCAGGTAGTAAAAACCAGACAGCTGAATCTAGTGGCTTCACTGCATCCAATGCTTTAGGTAAGCTGGGATGACCTTTAAACCCAAACTAACAGTACCTACAGCTATAACAGGAAGATAAACACAGGGTTGGGGAGACTACCTACAGCTATAACAGGAAGATAAACACAGGGTTGGGGAGACTGTACCTACAGCTATAACAGGAAGATAAACACAGGGTTGGGGAGACTGTACCTACAGCTATAACAGGAAGATAAACACAGGGTTGGGGAGACTGGGTTGGGGAGACTGTACTACAGCTATAACAGGAAGATAAACACAGGGTTGGGGACTACTGCTATAACAGGAAGATAAACACAGGGTTGGGGACAGCTATAACAGGAAGATAAACACAGGGTTGGGGAGACTGTACCTACAGCTATAACAGGAAGATAAACACAGGGTTGGGGAGACTGTACCTACAGCTATAACAGGAAGATAAACACAGGGTTGGGGAGACTGTACCTACAGCTATAACAGGAAGATAAACACAGGGTTGGGGAGACTGTACCTACAGCTATAACAGGAAGATAAACACAGGGTTGGGGAGACTGGGTTGGGGAGACTGTACCTACAGCTATAACAGGAAGATAAACACAGGGTTGGGGAGACTGTACCTAAACAGGGTTGGGAGACTGTACCTACAGCTATAACAGGAAGATATAACAGGAAGATAAACACAGGGTTGGAAGATAAACACAGGGTTGGCTATAACAGGAAGATAAACACAGGTTGGGGAGACTGTACCTACAGCTATAACAGGAAGATAAACACAGGGTTGGGGAGACTGTACCTACAGCTATAACAGGAAGATAAACACAGGGTTGGGGAGACTGTACCTACAGCTATAACAGGAAGATAAACACAGGGTTGGGGAGACTGTACCTACAGCTATAACAGGAAGATAAACACAGGGTTGGGGAGACTGTACCTACAGTTATAACAGGAAGATAAACACAGGGTTGGGGAGACTGTACCTACAGCTATAACAGGAAGATAAACACAGGGTTGGGGAGACTGTACCTACAGCTATAACAGGAAGATAAACACAGGGTTGGGGAGACTGTACCTACAGCTATAACAGGAAGATAAACACAGGGTTGGGGAGACTACCTACAGCTATAACAGGAAGATAAACACAGGGTTGGGGAGACTGTACCTACAGCTATAACAGGAAGATAAACACAGGGTTGGGGAGACTGTACCTACAGCTATAACAGGAAGATAAACACAGGGTTGGGGAGACTGTACCTACAGCTATAACAGGAAGATAAACACAGGGTTGGGGAGACTGTACCTACAGCTATAACAGGAAGATAAACACAGGGTTGGGGAGACTGTACCTACAGCTATAACAGGAAGATAAACACAGGGATAAACACAGGGTTGGGGAGACTGTACCTACAGCTATAACAGGAAGATAAACACAGGGTTGGGGAGACTGTACCTACAGCTATAACAGGAAGATAAACACAGGGTTGGGGAGACTGTACCTACAGCTATAACAGGAAGATAAACACAGGGTTGGGGAGACTGTACCTACAGCTATAACAGGAAGATAAACACAGGGTTGGGGAGACTACCTACAGCTATAACAGGAAGATAAACACAGGGTTGGGGAGACTAAACACAGGGTTGGGGAGACTGTACCTACAGCTATAACAGGAAGATAAACACAGGGTTGGGGAGACTGTACCTACAAGCACAGGGTTGGGGATAACAGGGAAGATAAACACAGGGTTGGGGAGATAACAGGAAGATAAACACAGGGTTGGGGAGACTGTACCTACAGCTATAACAGGAAGATAAACACAGGGTTGGGGAGACTACCTACAGCTATAACAGTAACAGGAAGATAAACACAGGGTTGGGGAGACTGTACCTACAGCTATAACAGGAAGATAAACACAGGGTTGGGGAGACTGTACCTACAGCTATAACAGGAAGATAAACACAGGGTTGGGGAGACTACCTACAGCTATAACAGGAAGATAAACACAGGGTTGGGGAGACTATACCTACAGCTATAACAGGAAGATAAACACAGGGTTGGGGAGACTGTACCTACAGCTATAACAGGAAGATAAACACAGGGTTGGGGAGACTGTACCTACAGCTATAACAGGAAGATAAACACAGGGTTGGGGAGACTGTACCTACAGCTATAACAGGAAGATAAACACAGGGTTGGGGAGACTGTACCTACAGCTATAACAGGAAGATAAACACAGGGTTGGGACTGTACCTACAGCTATAACAGGAAGATAAACACAGGGTTGGGGAGACTGTACCTACAGACTGTACCTACAGCTATAACAGGAAGATAAACACAGGGTTGGGGAGACTGTACCTACAGCTATAACAGGAAGATAAACACAGGGTTGGGAAGATAAACACAGGGTTGGGGACTGTACCTACAGCTATAACAGGAAGATAAACACAGGGTTGGGGAGACTGTACCTACAGCTATAACAGGAAGATAAACACAGGGTTGGGGAGACTGTACCTACAGCTATAACAGGAAGATAAACACAGGGTTGGGGAGACTGTACCTACAGCTATAACAGGAAGATAAACACAGGGTTGGGGAGACTGTACCTACAGCTATAACAGGAAGATAAACACAGGGTTGGGGAGACTGTACCTACAGCTATAACAGGAAGATAAACACAGGGTTGGGGAGACTGTACCTACAGCTATAACAGGAAGATAAACACAGGGTTGGGGAGACTACCTACAGTTATAACAGGAAGATAAAAACAGGGTTTGGTCTGACCACAAGTCAGAGACCACTATTATTGCGTTTGATGGTCCTGTTTGTCTTCTTCTAATGCCTCTTAAGGGGGAGTAATCCAAAAGTAACTGAAAGTAATCCAATTACATTGCTGAGTTTTTGGTTATCCAAAAGTAACACCTCTGATTACAATTTTTGACAGGTAACTAGTAACTGTAGCGTATTGCATTTAGAAAGTAACCAGCCTCGAAGATGCAAACAGTAGTTTATAGTAGGTTTCCATGAGTTGCGTGGCTGAAAAGCTGCATTAACCTATGAGAATCAACTAATTTAATGTCTTACGATAAGTGCAACTTTAATGAACTGATAAACAAATAATAAAAACACAACTTTATAGGCTATACATATATAACCTTATGCGTATTTATAGACTGTGATAATAGTCTCTGAGTTCTGGTTCTAAACAAATATAAAATGTTGGGAAGAAATCAAGGTGTGTGTTGCAAAAACATCCGCTTTCTAGAGCGGAGGTGCTTATAGGTCATCATTTAACAAAAACATCCTCTTTCTAGAGCGGAGGTGCTTATAGGTCATCATTTAACAAAAACATCCTCTTTCTAGAGCGGAGGTGCTTATAGGTCATCATTTAACAACAATACATGACTTAACAAAAATACATGACCTATTAGCACCTTGGCACTGGGAAGGGGATGTTTTTGCAACACGCCTCTTGCTTGTTTCGCACTATTTTATTTTTTGTTTAGAACCAAAACTGATATCCTACTGGGCACAGATGTCATTTCAACATCTAGTTTTACATTTGGTTGAGTTGTCAACTAACTTGAATTCAATGTGAAATCAACAAAAACTGTCACCATGTCATTAAATTCTCTTGCGTTGTTAACTTTTTTTCATATTGATTCAACGTCATCTCATGTCTTTTTGGTTGAAATGACGTGGAGAAAAAAACATTGATTCAACCAGTTTCTTGCCCAGTGGGATTGATATGTCATGTATTAACTCAAACTGTATTTGTCTTGTGTTTTAACTTTCACAACTTCACCCAGATGGTCAGCTGACTAAGGACATGTGCCGAATGAGACCTTATTACCCATATTGTGCACTACTTCTGACTACATCCCCATGGGCCCTGGCCAAGAGTGGTGCACTACATAGAGAATAGGGTGCCATTTGGGACACATTCTTACAGTGGGTAAACTGTCGACTTGGGCAAAGTCGGATATCTGAGGCTGAATGAACTGTTTCACTGCCAGAAAAGGCTCTGCTGATAGCCAGGTGTAGCAGTGGTAAGATGTTGGGACAGCTTTATGTAGGCCATAACAGTTTGTGGGCACTGTTTGTCACAGTTATAGTGAAAATAATGTATTGTTTAGTGTTTTGTTGTGTAGTGGCTCTGCTGGGGTTCATCCCACTTTTCTTATTTTTTGTCCCATCAATATTTACAAATAATTGCCACTGGATACAGAGCCAATGATTCTTGAAGAATATAACCTTTTAAAAGGCCCCATGAGCTTAATTCAACTGTCTTAACCAATCAGAACCCCAAAATATAAGCTTGTTTACCTCCATTGTGAGTAGGCTAATGTTGGCCATACAAATAAACTCAGCAAAAACAGAAACGTCCTGTCACTGTCAACTGCATTCATTTTCAGCAAACTTAACATGTGTAAGTATTTGTATGAACATAACAAGATTCAACAACTGAGACGTAAACTGAACAAGTTCCACAGACATGTGACTAACAGAAATGGAATAATGTGACCCTGAACAAAGGGGGGTCAAAATAAAAAATAACAGTCAGTGTCAGGTGTGGCCACCAGCTGCATTAAGTACTGCAGTGCATCTCCTCCTCATGGACTGCACCAGATTTGCCAGTTCTTGCTGTGAGATGTTACCCCACTCTTCCACCAAGGCACCTGCAAGTTCCCAGACATTTCTGGGGGGGAATGGCCCTAGTCCTCTCCATCTGATCCAACAGGTCCCAGACGTGCTCAATGGGATTGAGATCTGGGCTTTTTGCTGGCAATGGCAGAACCCTGACATTCCTGTCTTGCAGGAAATCACACACAGAACAAGCAGTATGGCTGCTGGCATTGTCATACTGGAGGGTCATGTCAGGATGAGCCTGCAGGAAGGGTACCATAAAACCACGACTTCTCAGTGAAGAGCACGTTGTTGCCAGTCCTGTCTGGTCCAGCGACTGTGGGTTTGTGCCTATAGGCAACGTTGTTGCCAGTGATGTCTGGGGTGGACTTGCCTTACAACAGGCCTACAAGCCCTCAGTCCAGCCTCTCTCAGCCTATTGCGGACAGTCGGAGCACTGATGGAGGGATTGTGCATCCTGGTGTAACTCGGGCAGTTGTTGCCGTCCTGTACCTGTCCGGCAGGATGTACCGATCCTGTGCAGGTGTTGTTACACGTGGTCTGCCACTGCGAGGACGACCAGCTGTCCATCCTGTCTCCCTGTAGCACTGTCTTAGGCATCTCACAGTACGGACATTGCAATTTATTGCCCTGGCCACATCTGCAATCCTCAATCCTCATGCCTCCTTGCAGCATGCCTAAGGCACGTTAACGCAGATGAGCAGGGACCTTGGGCCTCTTTAGAGTCCTACGTTTTCATAACTGTGACCTTAATTGCCTACCGTCTGTAAGCTGTTAGTGTCTTAACGACCGTTCCACAGGTGCATGTTCATTAATTGTTTATGGTTCATTGAACAAGCATGGGAAACAGTGTTTAAACCCTTTACAATGAAGATCTGTGAAGATATTTGGATTTTTACGAATTATATTTTAAAGACAGGGTCCTGAAAAAGGGACGTTTCTTTTTTTGCAGAGTTTATAATGCTTGGAAAGGATATATTATTTTTATGAACCTGCATAAAGCTGGCATCCCAAATGTACATAGAATAACCCTTCATTCTTATATATTGTTTCATTCACATGGCCAATCTTCTGTCCAACTACATTTACTGGCCAAGTATATGGTGTTCCTATCTTTTACAATACATTACATGCCAAAGGGTTAACTCAGGACCTAAGTGTTAACTGAAGACATAAGGGTTAACTCAGGACCTAAGTGTTAACTGAAGACACAAGGGTTAACTCAGGACCTAAGTGTTAACTGAAGACATAAGGGTTAACTCAGGACCTAAGTGTTAACTGAAGACATAAGGGTTAACTCAGGACCTAAGTGTTAACTGAAGACATAAGGGTTAACTCAGGACCTAAGTGTTAACTGAAGACATAAGGGTTAACTCAGGACCTAAGGAATCACTCAGAAAACATATTTTTGAATCTGACCTTCAAACGATTATACATCCATGCAGACTTCCTGAGTTACATGAATGTCCCTATTCCTGCTGGGCCAGGAATATTGCCATTGCATGAACCCTTTCAGTTGTCTGTGTAATAAAACATCTAAACAGCAACGGCGGTGCCCTTTGTCTGAAATGGACAGAAGCGGGGGTGAAATCTCGCTGTGACCCAATTGAGTTACGAGGTGTCGGACTAAGGCATCATTTTGTCGAAAGAACAGTGTCTCTCCAGCCACATAATGCCCTGTTCTACACAGCCATCTACTTCACTGCATAATGCTGTACCCACTACATATACTGCCTTTCACTTCTATTGAACTGTGTGTGTGTGTGTGTGTGTGTGTGTGTGTGTGTGTGTGTGTGTGTGTGTGTGTGTGTGTGTGTGTGTGTGTGCGTGTGTGTGTGTGTGTGTGCAAAGTGTGTGTGTGTGTGTGTGTGTGTGTGTGTGTGTGTGTGTGTGTGTTACTTAACTGGGCTCCTAAGCTGAATGGATCCATTATATGGGCTAATTCGACCAGTTACCAGGCACTTCAAACAATATGGGTGAGGACAGGGCAGGGGGGTTTATGACAACTTGACCAGATAATTCCAGTTGGCACAACACCGCCAGATAATACCAGACACCCCTAAAATAAAACAATGACAACACCGCCAGATAATACCAGACACCCCAAAAATAAAACAATGACAACACCCCAAAAAAAATAAAACAAAACAATGACAACACCGCCAGACACCCCAAAATAAAACTGCACAACACCGCCAGACACACCAAAGACATAAAACAATGACAACACCGCCAGATAATACCAGACACCCCAAAAATAAAACAATGACAACACCGCCAGATAATACCAGACACACCAAAAATAAAACAATGACAACACCGCCAGATAATACCAGACACCCCAAAAATAAGACAATGACAACACCACCAAATAATGCCAGACACCCCAAAGATAAAACAATGACAACAACACCAGATAATATCAGACACCCCAAAGATAAAGCAATGTGCACCATCGGGAGGTTCAGCCACCTACAGCTGTGGAGATTAACAAGTGCTCTAACTCTTAATTGCATTGTATTATTTATTTACCTCATGGTAATGACACGGTTTGTAGATGATTAACCTTATTAATCGTACATCCAGGCAGTATCTGAGAACTGTTCTCCACGCTCCCATCCAGCAGGTGGTACTGGTGCATGAAGGCTCAGACAAACAGACTCCTAAACAGCTTCTATCCCCTGGCCATAAGACTGTTAAATGGCTAAAAATGACTGCTCTCCCTCTCCCACAGATTATCCTCACTGACCCTATGCCCATCCACAGGTCTCTACCCACAACGTGCGCTGCTGCTAAATTGTTATTGATTCTAATTATTAACCTCGTATTTTAGTGGGCTAAATCAGCATCACACAGAATGTTTCTTGGTAGTCTTAATCAAATCTACTTCGAAACAAAAGTATACACCTCATATACATGGTTATGGGCTTTGAAAAAGAAGACACCTGTACCATGTCAGATATAGAGTTGACATTTTTTTTGCGTTTGCATCCCAAAATTAAATCTTGTACACATCACAGAAGACTGAAATATAACATAACCGTTTGACATAGAAACACCGAATATTCTATGGTTAACCTCTTGAACCTCTGGGGGCAGTATTTCATTTTTGGATGAAAAACGTTTTAAACAAGATATTTTGTCACGAAAAGATGCTCAACAGCTTTGGAAAGAAAACGAAAAGACGTTTCCAAAACTGCAAAGATATTGTCTGTGAGTGCCACAGAACTAATGCTACAGGCGAAACCAAGATTAAATTTCATATAGGAAGTGAGCCAGATTTTGGAGGTGCTGTGTTCCAATGTCTCCTTATATGGCTGTGAATGCGCAAGGAATGAGCCTACACTTTCTGTCGTTTCCCCAAGGTGTTTGCAGCATTGTGACGTATTTGTAGGCATATCATTGGAAAATAAGACCATAAGAGACTACCATTTACCAGGTGTCCGCTCGGTGTCATCCGTCAAAACTATTGCGTAATCTCCAGGTGCGTGCATTTTTCCAATTTGAACAGAGGAGAAAACAAACTGCCACTAGTGGTTTATCATCGAATAGATATGTGAAAAACACCTTGAGGATTGATTCTAAACAACGTTTGCCATGTTTCTGTC
Organism: Oncorhynchus keta; assembly: GCF_023373465.1. Taxonomy (NCBI): domain Eukaryota; kingdom Metazoa; phylum Chordata; class Actinopteri; order Salmoniformes; family Salmonidae; genus Oncorhynchus; species Oncorhynchus keta. The sequence goes on along the minus strand of NW_026290771.1, from coordinate 151,893 downwards.
GATATTATGGAGTTCATTTGGAAAAAAGTTTGCTTTGTAATGACTGAAATTTCGGGTTTTTTCTTAGCCAAACGTGATGAACAAAACGGAGCGATTTCTCCTACACAAATAATCTTTTTGGAAAAACTGAACATTTGCTATCTAACTGAGAGTCTTCTCATTGAAAACATCCGAAGTTCTTCAAAGGTAAATTATTTTATTTGAATGCTTTTCTTGTTTTTGTGAAAATGTTGCCTGCTGAATGCTAGGCTTAATGCTATGCTAGCTATCAATACTCTTACACAAATGCTTGTGTAGCTATGGTTGAAAAGCCTTTTTTGAAAATCTGAGATGACAGTGTTGTTAACAAAAGGGTAAGCTTGTGAGCCAATATATTTATTTCATTTCATTTGCGATTTTCATGAATAGTTAACATTGAGTTATGGTAATGAGCTTGAGGCTATAATTACGCTCCCGGATACGGGATTGCTCGTCACAACAGGTTAAAAAAAAATAAGTTTATTAATGATTAATGATGAACAATATTAATAACATTCCACCCATGAGGCCACTAGAGGGCGATTTGGTCATTTGACTGCAGGAAACTACTTTACGCTGCTGTCCATTGATAAATGCTAAGGGTTTGGCAATAAATTATTTATTCATCCTGCTACTGGTCACTATTACTCATATTTACATGTATATATTACCATTAGTACTGTATATTACCATAAATAGGGAGCAGGACACTAATCCGGACGCTTATAAGAAATCCCGCTACGCCCACCGATGAACCATCAAACAGGCAAAGTGACAATTTCAGACTAAGATCGAATCCTACTAGACCGGCTCTGATGTTTGTCAGATATGGCAGGGCTTGCAAACTATCACGGATTATAAAGGGAAACCCAGTGACGCGAGCCTACCAGACGAGCTAAATGCGTTCTATGCTCGCAGAGGCAAGCAACACTGAAACATGCATGAGAATGCCAGCAGTTCTGGACGACTGTGTGATCATGCTTTCCGAGGCCGATGTGAGTAAGACCTTTAAACAGGTTCATATTCACAGACAGATTACCAGGACACATACTCAGAGCATGCACTGACCATCTTCCAAGTGTTTTCACTGAAATTTGGTAAGGTACTGACACTGACCTGCATATACAGCCACTCCAGTACCCCTGCACATTGAAAAGGTACTGACACTGACCTGTATATACAGCCACTCCAGTACCCCTGCACATTGAATAAGGTACTGACACTGACCTGTATATACAACCACTCCAGTACCCCTGCACATTGAATAAGGTACTGACACTGACCTGTATATACAGCCACTCCAGTACCCCTGCACATTGAATAAGGTACTGACATGTATATACAACCACTCCAGTACCCCTGCACATTGAATAAGGTACTGACACTGACCTGTATATACAGCCACTCCAGTACCCTTGCACATTGAATAAGGTACTGAAACTGACCTGTATATACAACCACTCCAGTACCCCTGCACATTGAATAAGGTACTGACACTGACCTGTATATACAACCACTCCAGTACCCTTGCAAATTGAATAAGGTACTGACATGCATATACAACCACTCCAGTACCCCTGCACATTGAATAAGGTACTGACACTGACCTGTATATACAACCACTCCAGTACCCCTGCACATTGAATAAGGTACTGACACTGACCTGTATATACAGCCACTCCAGTACCCCTGCACATGAATAAGCTACTGAATAAGGTACTGACCTGTATATACAACCACTCCAGTACCCCTGCACATTGAATAAGGTACTGACACTGACCTGTATATACAACCACTACAACCACTCCAGTACCCTTGCACATTGAATAAGGTACTGACACTGACCTGTATAAACAACCACTCCAGTACCCCTGCACATTGAATAAGGTACTGACACTGACCTGTATATACACCACTCCAGTACCCCTGCACATTGAATAAGGTACTGACACTGACCTGTATATACAACCACTCCAGTACCCCTGCACATTGAATAAGGTACATTGACACTATGTAATACAACCACTCCAGTACCCCTGCACATTGAATAAGGTACTGAAACTGTTACCTGTATATACAACCACTCCAGTACCCCTGCACATTGAATAAGGTACCCCTGCACATTGAATAAGGTACTGACCTGTATATACAACCACTCCAGTACCCCTGCAAATATTGAATAAGGTACTGGCACTCCTGTACCCACTCCAGTACCCCTGCACATTGAATAAGGTACTGACACTGACCTGTATATACAGCCACTCCAGTACCCCTGCACATTGAATAAGGTACTGACACTTTAAGACCTGTATATACAGCCACTCCAGTACCCCTGCACATTGAATAAGGTACTGACACTGACCTGTATATTAGTACCCCTGCACATTGAATAAGGTACTGGCACTGACCTGTATATACAACCACTCCAGTACCCCTGCACATTGAATAAGGTACTGACACTGACCTGTATATACAACCACTCCAGTACCCCTGCACATTGAATAAGGTACTGAAACTGACCTGTATATACAGCCACTTGAATAAGGTACCAGACCTACCCACTGCACATTGAATAAGGTACTGACACTGACCTGTATATACAACCACTCCAGTACCCCTGCACATTGAATAAGGTACTGACACTGACCTGTATATACAGCCACTCCAGTACCCCTGCACATTGAATAAGGTACTGAAACTGACCTGTATATACAGCCACTCCAGTACCCCTGCACATTGAATAAGGTACTGACACTGACCTGTATATACAGCCACTCCAGTACCCCTGCACATTGAATAAGGTACTGACACTGACCTGTATATACAACCACTCCAGTACCCCTGCACATTGAATAAGGTACTGACACTGACCTGTATATACAACCACTCCAGTACCCCTGCACATTGAATAAGGTACTGGCACTGACCTGTATACGTATATACTGGCATTCTCATGTTTCTTTAACTCGGATTGTAATTCTTGTGTGGTTTTTATTTTTACTTGTATTTTTTATTTTATGTTTTATTATTATTATTATTAGTAGTAGTAGTAGGAGGAGGAGGAGTAGTAGCATTACTACATTGTGACAAAAGAGATCTCAAGGTAAGAATTTCACTGTACCATTTTACACCTGTTGAATCCTATGCAAGTGGCAAATAAAAGTTTCCATTTTAAATCAAGGTGATATGGTCTAGTTAATTATTTCCTGTGATTATGAATGCTACTCTAACTTTTTAAATGACTTGTAATGAATTATTTTGTTATTCAGTGATGACACAATGCAGAAGGATTGAATTTCCCCTTTTGAACTGATCCTTGTACTAGATACAATGTATTATCTTACTACTTTTGCAATCCATGATTCACCTTATATGAACTCTGGGAATACAGTATGTTAACTTTGCATAATTAACCTCGTGCACAGAAACGATATCGAAAAACAAAGCATTTGGCAACTGACAAGCCAACGAGCTGTCACATTGCTACCTCCTATCAATCATCAAACATAACAGTTGTCACATTATTTAATTGTCAGAGCTTGTAATGGGACCAAAGATAGGAGGCACTGGTCAGAGACTCAGAGTGACCTTTTCAATCTATATGTAGGTCATTGGATTGGCTCGAGTACAGGTGACATTTCTCACCTACTATTGGCAGTGTTGCAAATAGCAATCAGTGTTGCTGTAATAGCAGCCGGGTCTAATAATCCTATCACCAGTGGGTCCTTTTCCGTATCTTATTCAAACAGATAAGACGGCTCTGGCCAGAGTCATACACAATGTAAAGAAAGACTCCCAAGGATCTGTACTCGCTGCCACCTGCTGCTACTGCTGAGAGGGGAGAGCTTAGTGCAGGATGATACTGTATCTATACGATTCTGCAGCTATAAGCCTGAGCAGGAAACCATTCTGCAGCTATAGATTGGTTGGTTGCTTAGCAACAACATGTGTAACTATGGGGAGCAAGACCCATGTATTGTGTGATCCTGTTTGTTAAACAGGTCAGGATCTGAGAGGTCCTTAGATTAATATATGAGTTTAGTAGGGTGCACCCAACTCTAGGCAGGATATATGGCCGATATCTAAGTCTATTGTACTGTATGTTTAAGCTGAAACTCTACTGGACCAGTTAGGTTTGTCTCACTGTCAGGTGTTTCAGTTTCTTCAGTCTGATGTAACTTATTTATACAAACGTGCTGTGAAGGGATTGAGGGAAACAATGACGGCAAGATTTGGTGAGTACCTTTGTAAACAGGATTTTGTGGGTGTTCATACTGAACCAAGCATAGCCACAAGCTGTTAACATTTAGGCTAGCTCAGTTACCAATCAATTTAAATAGCAAACGAGTCAACTGGAGCAAGTTTAACAGGGACATTATCCCTTGTTTTTTTTTCTTCAGCACTTTCAGACATGTCAGGGAAAACAGTTAACTCTTGTCTATGATGAAACATGAATCCACAGAAAAACACCAAGCAATTCACAAATACTGACATAAACCGCTATGAGATGGAATCAAATGTGAGTGACTGTGCTTATCAATAAACATCAATTGAAATAGCAAACGTTAGTGATCATGCTAATCATGCACATTTAGTTAAATGTCAGTTTCCCAATTATCAGCCAACTTGTGTTTCCCTCTCAGTTTAACATGTATCACAAGAACTCTGTCACCAACGTCAAGGGTGGACTCTGATACATGCCTGTCAAAACTGGCTTTGTTTCGTTCAGCTGTTTTGAGAGCGTTCCGGGTGACTGTCCTATAGCTTTCTTCCAGGTGACTCTTCAAGTCTTGCACATACTGTGAATGCAATTTCTTCTGGTCATTAACAAGTAGATTGAAGGCTATGTCAATTGGTAGTCTAGGTTGTCTCCAGAACATGAGTTCATATGGAGTGTAGCGGATGACTTCATTCTTCATGCAGTTGTATGCATGTACAAGTGGTTTAACGAAGTCACGCCAGTGAGTTTTGTCATGCATGCTCAGAGTACCAAGCATCTGGAGTAGCGTCCTGTTAAAAGCTGGACAGGATTTCCTCTTGGTTGATATGGCGTTGCTAGAATTAAGAAAGTGAGAACAATCTCCCACAGCTCTTTGATTGTTTGTGATTCAAAATCAGGACCTTGGTACCTATGGAGGCGTTCAGGGAAAACGTAATGCACAATGAAGTGGTCCCAGAGAGACTTTGCAACAGTGAGGGATTTCTGGTTGGGAGTCGGTATGGCCACTGTGTACTTGGTAAAATGATCTGTAATCATCAGTATATCCTTTGTTACTACGATCAGGCTCCAAAGAAAGGATGTCCATGCATACTAGCTCCAAAGGCCTGCTGGTCTTAATGCTAACTAGAGGTGCAGCTTTTTTGAGACGGTTTTATGTCGCACACAGGTCTTAATCTTCTCCTCCACAGACATTGACATCTTGGGCCAATAGAACCGGGATCGTATGAGATCCATCATGCGCTCGATACCCATATCATCATGCAGACTTTTCAATGCAACTGCTCTCAGCTCTTCTGGAAGCACTAATTGAAAAATAGTTTTGGCTCCTTCCTGCCTTCTCCTGTAAAGAACACCATTCTTTAGCTCTAACCAGTTCCACTCACGCAGCAACAGAGGGAGTGCTGGGAGCTTGGCTCTAACAGTGAGAGGAGGTTTCTCCCGTTTCCAACTGAGTGACGACCTCTCTGATGCTGGCGTCAGCTCTTTGTTTTTCCATCAGCTCCTTCTCTGACAAATGAAGAATGACTGGAAACCCATCTTGATGTTCCTCTTCCTGGAAAGCATCTGGTATTGCCCTGGAGTGGAAGGCAAGAGACTCAACCAGCAAGATCGTAGAGCAGCTCTTTTCAAGGTCAGTGTAGTGAACAGTGTGTCGATCACAGACTGCTTTGACTACATCTTTGTGGACTTTGTTTTGGAATTCAGATTCTTCCAGATGATGGAGAGAAAACTGATAGATTCTTTCCTGATCTTTCTGAGAGGAGAAATCGTCTGAAAGCTGGCTATGAGGACGTCTTGAAGGCGCATCGGCATCTTGGTTTTGCTTGCCCGCACGGTTCTGCAGCTTGAATGAGTAGGTGGAGAGAGCAGACAACCACCTGTGGCTTGTGGTGTCTAGTTTGGCAGAAGTCTAGATGTATGTCAGTGGATTAGGATCAGTTACGACTGTGAATTCCTTCCCATACAGATAGTCACTGTACTTTTCTGTAACTGCCCATTTTTAAGTGCTAGGAATTCCAGCTTGTGGGCTGGATACTTCCATTCACTAGAGGTCAATCCTCTGCTAGCAAACGCTATTGCTGTCTTCTGCCCATCTTGTTCCTGATATAGAGCAGCACCCAAACCCAAAGTACTTGCATCTGTGTGTAGGATCTAGGGGAGCTTGGGGTTGGCAAAGCCCAGGACAGGGGCTGAGGTGAGCTTTTCAATGACTGTGTCAAATGCCTGCTCACAGATGGGTGTCCATCGGTTTTCAAATGGCTCCTTGAGGTGTGATACTCACTACTTGTCTCTTTCTTCCTGTTCCCCTTGTGTAGTGGGGGATATCCAGAGGTAAGGTTGTTTAAAGGCTTGACAATACTAGAGTAGTCCTGGATGAACCTCTGGTAATAACCAGAGAACCCAAGGAATGACCGCAGCTCTTGGAGGGTGTTTGTATATGGCCAGGTTTTTAGCCTTTCAATCTTTTCAGGGTCAGTTTCAACTCCATTCTCTGACCCGACATGGCCTAGATACTGCACAGATACAGCCCGTACTCCCTGAGATGTTGAAGAACTTTAAACAGCCTGCTTTTGTGTTCTTCAAGGGACTCTGAGAAAATGATTACGTCAATGAAAACAAGAACCTCGTTCAGGTTAATGTCACCTATACAGCGCTCCATTAGCCATCAAAATGGGCTTGGTGCATTTGTGATCCCTTGTGGCATACCATTGAACTCCCAAAACCTTAATGGGCACACAAACGCTGTCTTTTGTTTGTCCGACGACTCCATTTCAATTTGATAGTATCCTGATTTTAGATCAAGAACAGAGAACAGAGAACCACTTAGAACCAGTTAGGGCAGAGAAAGTCTCCTCCAGGTTTGGAAAGGTGTATGCATCCTTGGTGGTTTGCAGATTGAGTTTGTGGTAATCAATGGACCTTATATCACTGTTCTTCTTCTCATAACCACAATTGGAGATGAGAAGGGATACTCTGATTCACATATAACATGATTCACACATAACTCCTGAATCTAGCAGCTCTTGCAGATGTTTGTGGACTGCATCGATATCTTGTGGGTGAATGGGTCTTGCACTCTCTGCTTGAAGGGGGTCTCATCATGAAGCGTGATGTATTGCTTTACTTTGCTAGTGTGGCCAAAATTGAGATCATTATGAGAAAACACCTCAGGCATTGAGTTCAGTTTATGTTCAGTAATTTTGTAATCAATGTTCATAAATTCCAATTATCTTTATCTGTCTGATACCCAGAGGTTGTAAAGTTCTGGTCTTAAATAAAACAGACAGAATTCCCAGCTCACAATTGATCAGATACAAGTTTTTTTGCGAGAGCTCTCCCATGCATACACAAATACGTTCCTTTTATAACATGCTAACCTACGCACATACATACACACCAACATAGGAATATTCTCATGAGTCTCACCATAGTTTATAACCACTCAGCCGACAGTTCCAGTCTCCCCTAGATACTAGAGCTCTGGAGGGGCTCTCCCTGTCCTATCTTATCTCTCCAGATTTACAGACAGTTCTGTTCAAACATAGGTTAATGCTCGTCTTCATTCTCTTTCTACACCCACATACATTCCTTTCTTCCTAGATCTATGCTACATAACTCCTTCCTAATGAACAACCATTATTTAACACTAATAGAAAGACAGGGTAGAATTCTGTTTGTTATAATTCTACGTTAAATGTATACATCATTTAGTCATTATTCATAAAAAATCCCTTAACAGTTTATTTGTGATTTGTTCTCTCCAATCAGCAGACAGAGGAGAACCTTCAAAGATGAAGCTTAAGCTGGAGGTTTCAGCTTGCTCTTTCAGTTTGTCTGTAGACTCAGATGTAGAAACAGTGTGTTTCTTTACCCACTGGATGGCATTTCTCAGAACAACAGTTAACTTGCAGTTTTGCCTCGTAGGATGGGTGATCAACTTCCTGGACACCATAATCCCTCCAGGCAAGGAGGACATCGGAGGCTCGATGAGGGCCCATTTCTCACAGTGGGACTGACCCCTGGAAACAACTGTCTGATTTGCAGGAACCACCTCTGCATTCCACCCTGAAGTCTCACCAATCCTAGGTTATTGTTGACTGCTTTTTCACCTCTGAGCTCAAGGATTTTTAACACTGCTCGGTAGCCATGAAGTAACGGCTGGTGATTGTCGCATTTCAGCTGAGAATAATCAGAGTAGAGAATGTCAAGGGTGTTGATGCCAATCAGCACCTGTTCTTAAGCACGGAGATTAGGTATGACCAATGCTGAGGTTTGGACTTCAATGTCAGTCCCTACAAATTATTTTGGGAAAGTTATGGTGATCTCTACATAGCCCAGGCAAGGAACTTCCTGCCCATTAGCACCCTCTTCTTCCAGTAGACTATTCAACGGGTTAATTGCTTGGCTTGATATATGTTTCTCATAGAATGACAGGGGACCGTGCTAACTTGTGAACCTGTGTCCAAGAGACAGTTTGTTTCCTTTCCAGCAATAGTAACTTGTGCTGTGCTCTTGGTACCAACTAACCCTTTGGGAATTTTGACTGTGTCCTCATTAGCGCGGACGCGTTCTGGTTACATCCGGTTTGGTTTCCTATGCTCCTGTTAGTCCCTCAACAGGAGCTGGCCTCAGTTTAACTGTTCGGTCTCTGAAGAGGAATTTTGTGCTGCCCACTGGAGCTGTCTTTCTCTAAGTTGTTTATCTTTAGCTGCAACAAATGAGGGGTTGGATTCACCTTCACAGGTTGCTGTGATGTGGCCATCTTCACTGCACTGAAAGCAACACCAAGGCCGGGGCTCGCTGTTAGGCTTGTGGCTTGAACTTGGCTGCTTCACAGGCTTCCCGTTATTTTGTTTTGTGTTGGCTTCACTAGGAGCTAGTAGGTCTTTGATGGTCTTTTGGGGGGGTTTGATTTTGTGTCTTGAGGTTTGTGAGCTGACTTTTGACTGTTTTTGTAAATGCTCAGTTTCACTGGTATCCTCAGAGGAAGGACTAAGACATGCTTGCTGCAGGTGGGACATTACACAATGCTTGGAGGCACCAGAGAGAGAGGCTTAGCAGCACCAAGGTGTTGTTACTTTTGCTTCATGCTTATCCTCTTCAATGCGAAGGAGGAGCAACAATTCTGCAAATGAAGGTGGTTTGCTTTTCTTCTGTTCCAGCTGGAGGTCCGTTATCAGAGCGTTGTCCCAGCAACCTCGGCAGAACTACCTCAGAAGATGACGATCGAGTTCATCAGCTGGAACACCGCCTCTTTTCATGGCCGTGCTCAGGGTAACCTGTAACCTTTGCAAGCAGCTGGACGGCTTCTCACCGTTGTTTTGCAGGGTGTCCATGAATTTGGCAAATAGCTCGTCTCCATCTTCAACTGTGCCATAAGCGGAGTCTAACAGCTGAAGGTAATCAGTGGCTGATGCTTGAGGACTCAAATGCTTTGGAAGGTCTGCAGCTGGTGGTATGACATATTTTTATGACGTCTTATTCTGGTCGCAAACTGGTTGAAAAAGGACGTTTATTTTATGTATTTTTACTGAACAGAGTATGACATATTTTTCTGACCACCATATGACCAGTTGGTCATAATTGTGACCACAATATTATGTGCTATATTATGTATCCTACTGGTCATAGTTAAGACCTCATCATAACCTGGTAATAACAACCTGTCTACAGCTTATTAGTAATACTTGCTAGCTATCTGGCCATCGAGAATCATAACAACACCCGGGCTTCTGCCCCATTGAATCGCACTCATCGTTTTCTTGAGTTTGTCAGCTAACTCATCTATAGGCCTAAGCAGGAAACTACAATTGGCAAGTGAGCGCATGACCCACTCTTCCACCACGATTTCCCTTCTACCCACTCCTTCCTCCTCCTCTCATCCATGCTGGACCAGAACCCTCCAGGGGGAAAGACGTATAGTGGCGTAACCACTGCAATCAGTGACCTTTGGGTTTACTAGGCCTATTTGCACACCTGGATATAGCATTGACCTGGATACATGGATATAGTATTGAGCTGAATATAGCATTGACACCAACACAAACTGTAAACAATAGCGCCTGACTGCACGGCATTGCATTAGCCTATGTAGATATAGCCAGTTAGCCACATGCTAACTCATCCTGCACATTTAATTAAACAGTCTCGTGTTTGCTCAGTCGGAGACCGTGCAGCAATTGTGTGTTATGTCACCCAGTGTTCGGAAAGGCTTGGAGGTTGTGCAGAGGACCGCTCTTATTGGTCCGTTTTAGTCCAGGTTCATAGTGGACACTAACTCATTAACAGTTAAGCTATGCTAGCTCAGTACTAGTAAGACATTTTACGTAGACATTTAGAGCACTCTTATCCAGAGTTACTTACCTGAGCAATTAGGGTTGTGCCTGGCTCAAGGGCACATCAACAGATTTTTCACCTAGTCAGTTTGGGAATTAAAACCAGTGACCTTCCTTCCGGTCACTAGCCCAACACTCTAATCAGCTAGGCTACCTGTTACCATACCACAGATGCATATAATGTATGCCACTTTGTAATGTTTTTCCAGTGACTGACAGGATAATGAGTATATAGTCTTCATTGTAATTTCCTGTAGTCCTTGCTAATGTTGAACCCACAATCTTAGTGATGCCAACATTACCAACTGAGATACAGGACCTAGTTGTAGCTGACTGTCCCTGTCAGTTTACCTATCACAAAACCAAATCCGTAAAAAGGTTGTTATGTCACCATCAGTCCATGCATTTCTTTTTAAAATGTATTATAAGTAGTATAAAGCAGAACCTGACTATGGTGTTTCCAGATTAACATTTTGAACATTATGTGATGATGATGCAACAGTGCAAATGGGTTTATGTTGCTCGAGTGACAAAATGGCTCAGTTGCCCTTACTATTTAAAAATGAAAGCTTTAACAATTTTACAGGAAACAGTTACAGTCATCAAGTCACAAATATTATTCCACCTCTGGTTATTATGCCAAGTAAACGTTAACAACAAACCAAAAATAATAATAAAATTAGGACTTTAGATTCTAAATGTATTTTAAAGTTATTTAAAATAAATCATTCTTCTCATCTAAAGTTATTTGCTTAGCTAACGTTTTGTCTCTCTTACGGGTGCCCCATAGAGATAGATAGAGGACTCTGATTTTAGCATAGCCAATTCCATTGAGGACTTTCACTATTTTGAAGTAGTCAACTGGGTGGGAATACATATTGGTTAAGGAATTGAGGATCCTATAATTCCATCTAGATCATTAGGATGTAGCCAATGAATTATACTTTTGATGAAACATTCAACAACTGCAGGTCACAGTAAACCCGGCAACATTGGCTTTATAGCTGTTCAAACAACACTCTAGGTGGCAGTATGCACCTTTTCAGTTTGTTTTCCAACTCAGAGAAATAGTAGAAGAAAATTGACTACTTCAAAATGGAGATGGCCTAAATGGCACTGCCCGTGCTCCGAGAGGAAGAGGAAGAGAGGCCCAACTCTGAGAAAAATCTGTCTCCCTCCAGCAGGTGGCGTTTTTTTTGTTGTTTTGCCCATCAAGCAAGGTATTTTTGTATGGAGGTCAATGACAATGAGTGTCAAATTTATTGAGAATGAATGGATTATTTGCTACGTGAGGTTAATTTGATCTAATAGAAGTTTTATAATGCATAAGTTGTTACGGGTGTACTGATATAAGTATGACACCTGACATCACGGCAACTTTGAGAAAAAAAAACACTTTAAATAGGAGTTGTCTCGAGATGGCTGTGCATATTCATGGCATGAGGCTAGTAGCATAGCATCTCTCTCTATTGAATACAGGCAGCTGATGTCAACAACCCTCATTGAATATTTAGAAAATTATTACAATAATGAAATATATTTACCAATCCAAAGAAAGGGATCCCATTGTTAGGGCGGAGAGACATACATTGTCAGTATACCGATAATATTTTCAGTGCTCTCACAGATGCCATAATGGGACAGATACTGTACAATGATGCGATGACTATATAAGTCTATGGTTGCCACTGGTTGATGATGTAAATTGTAGGCGCCAGTCAATTCGCATCGACCGGGATGGCGACGAATCAACCAAAGCAAGGAAGTGAGAACGATGATTGCTCTTTTCTCCCTTTGGTTCATGACATTATAAAATGGTAAGTCTTTAATTTGACATGTATTTCCATAGTGTGTTTATTACCTGGGAGAGTTTATGCATATATTTGTCCTGGTTTCGTAGAACGTGTTATGACGCTAACGTTAGCCAGTTTGCTAGTTGCAGTTCAATAGTCTAATCTTGAGAAGCAGCAACAATTTGGTTAAATTATGTTTAAGTGTTTTGTAAAAAATAATATGCTTTAACCAACGTGTACTTATTTGTCCATCTATGTCGAAAGCATGGACAAAGATAGTCAAGATGTCCATCAAGAACTGGTCAAGTTTAAGACAAGGATTCAGGAAGCGCGCGAGCAGATCGGAGCCATGCCCGGAATTGACATGAGCCTGTCGGAGCAGCGGCATGAACTAGAGACGCTGCGGGAGCAAGTCCGCACCAAGAATCAGTTACTGCAGAAATACAAGAGTTTGTGTATGTTTGAGGTTCCCAAAGCGTCGTGAGGAATATTTGACAGTACTAAAGAAACTAACTGAATTCAGGAGACACTTGGAGAGGAACACACATGTACTGAAAATTATATATTTTTATAATTTAGAGGACTGAGAAAATAACCATCCATTTGAAATCGTGAGAAATTGTCTTGTTTATATGGATTATTTTGGGGGATTCCATCTCTTGGCTCCGTGTTCTCATTTGCCTTTCCAACCTAACAACTCATGCACTATAACTTGAACTCATCCCGTGTGTCAAAACCACCAGAAAACATTTTATTTCACTATAACACTACCTTCAGGCTTTATCTTGTTGTATTGTAAACTGTGCCATTTTTACTTTGTAAAAAATGTATTATCCATACTGAATTATAATGCCCTCTCAAGTTTGTATATGCAGTGAATGATTATTTGATGTAATGGTTTTGTTGGTGTGCTATTCAGATTGCGTGCTGCATATTTTCAATGCAGTAGGCCTAAAATTAAACCTTTGTTTTAATTCCTTGTGACTTGTCTTTACTCAGTTTCTTAGTAAGATTGTAGCATCGGCCACCTTAAGTGCGCTGTTATTTTTCATGAATTACATGTTATAAGCTTGTTGGCCTAAATGGAAACATCAATCTGCTAGCTACCATATGCCTAACTCTTCTCGGGAAAGTGTGTATTTCATAAATGAGGTACAGGCTACTTGTTTAGCTAATGGTATAAGTGCCCTTTAGTATGTAATTCATAAATGAGGTACAGGCTACTTGTTTAGCTAATGGTATAAGTGCCCTTTAGTATGTAATTCATAAATGAGGTACAGGCTACTTGTTTAGCTAATGGTATAAGTGCCCTTTAGTATGTAATTCATGAGGTACAGGCTACTTGTTTAGCTAGTGGTATAAGTGCCCTTTAGTATGTAATTCATGAGGTACAGGCTACTTGTTTAGCTAGTGGTATAAGTGCCCTTTAGTATGTAATTCATGAGGTACAGGCTACTTGTTTAGCTAGTGGTATAAGTGCCCTTTAGTATGTAATTCATGAGGTACAGGCTACTTGTTTAGCTAGTGGTATAAGTGCCCTTTAGTATGTAATTCATGAGGTACAGGCTACTTGTTTAGCTAGTGGTATAAGTGCCCTTTAGTATGTAATTCCATGAGGTACAGGCTACTGTAATTAGCTAGTTATAAGTGCCCTTTAGTATGTAATTCATGAGGTACAGGCTAATATGGATCATTTTATTTTCTCCAATGTTCAAAAGGATGACAGACATGGGGATGGATATACGTTTCAAATGGATCATTTTATTTTCTCCATGTTTCTTTTTTGTAAAAAGTAAACGATGACATAAGAATAAGCATTCATATGCAATTAACATTCAAGTTCAGTTCCGTGTGAAAAAATAAAATGTAAACAAATGCCACCCCACAAGTGTAGGCTACATTCTCCAGTCATTTTACAGCATGTAGCTATAGTAACAAGAACACTATAGGTTCTCTGAAGCCATATCACATTTGATCACCCTGACTCCACAGAGAAATATCTGACAATGACCATGCCTTCTCGCGTGGTTTGGGACAAACACCCCTGGCTGTCACTGCGTCTTGGCGTGCTTCCTTATCCCAGACTCAGCACACTGGCATGAAGCCTGACGGGTATCATCTCCATCGCTGTATAGAACATCTCGTAACATGTCTCCATGTGCATTGTCAAGTGAGTCCTTAGCAGATGGTACACCTGTCTTTCTCTTTTCCCTGGCTGCAGCCAGTAGCTTTTTCTTTGATATACGTTAAGTCACTTTGCACGCTTGGTCGGCGCGCAAACGGTGCCACAATCCCGTATGCCTCGCCGTCTTTGAATTTCTTATTTCTGAAAGATTTTCTTCTGCTGTTTTGCAGTACTTCGCAAAACTGTAAGGACACTTTGCGGTGAGAGTCCGGGCTCATCTCGTTGGGCAGTTTAGCCATGGTAAAAAGAGTCTGAAACATCTGTTCGACATTAGTGTTCCGTTTTGCAGAGATCTCATAGTAGGCACACTGTTCATCACCAGCCACCAGCTTCTCAATCTCCTCATTCTGAACCTCCCGGTTAAACTCCCGGTCACACTTGTTCCCGCAGATAACTATTGGGACATCTACGTTCTCCTTGGTTTTGTTTTTCAGGCAGGACTTGGTTTCGTAAATTTGACGCTTCAGGCGCTGGACCTCTTGGAAGGAGTCTCTGTTATCCAGACTAAACACCAAGATAAAAACATCACCTACGAAGAGAGAAATGGAAGGAACATTAATATCACAGCTCAAAAGTCAATGTACTTTCCATAATGCACAGCACAAGTTTTGCGTTACGCATAAGCATGCATTTTAGTGAAGCTAAATTTCAATATTATTCTCATTGAAAGTGATTCGCAGAATGAAGCTTAATATTCGGATTCAGTTTTGCATAAAGACATTTGTCTGTTTCATTCGTTCACAGTTAAGCTTACCAGTAAGGATAGAGAGTCTCCTCATAGCGGGGAAGGGATGGTTTCCAGAGGTGTCCAGAATGTCCAACTGGTACGCATCTCCCCGAATGCTGTATAATTTCCTATGAAAGTCCTCGATTGTTGGCGTGTACTGGTCGTCGACTTTTTTATTCAGAAACCGAGAGATGATGGCCGTCTTGCCAACTTTTGTGGATCCTAGAATCACCATCCTGTGGCAGTTTTTGGCCGGGATGTTAAACTCGTTCTCGGAAGGAGATATATTTTTAATCATAATTGCGAGCTTTGCGCACCGACAAATGTCTTTGGTAGGAGAGCGAGATGCTGAATGAAAGCTCTACTTGCTTTTGGGGGATCCTGCCTCTTTGTAAGCGCTGCTACTTTGCTGAGTTTGAAGCGAGCGGAACTGGGTATATATAGGCGATGCCGACCACACTCCTCCCCGGTGCGTCATGCAATTACGCATTGGTCTGAGGGGAGAATGCATAGATCGTATGAGAGAGAGTCTGTAGTTATGACTTTGCGCCTGTTTATACGTGAGTCTGTATCTGAGCGGACAGAGTAAAGTATATAAATCATTTTGATAAATAAATGGGTTTAAAAACCCTGTGTAAAGTATGCGTAAAATGCAACCGTGTACTCTTTCACTTAACACCAATTTCGCAGAAACTGTTAATGAGTTAAACTTCTGCAGATATATATATTTTTTACTGACAATTCATCATAGTGCAGTGTTTTATAAAAAAAACTGAAAATATATGAATGCATAAAGTGTAGGTAACCTCTTTTGGTGACGGCTTAACACATAACCATGTTTACATCCACCATGCATTACAAGGATTTGCATTCAAGTAAAACACAATAAACAGGACACATACTCAAGAACATAGTGTTATTAATTTGGTGATTATGGTAATGTTGATCACTCTGTGTGCAAATAATAATATAAATAAATATTACGCAACATTTGTAATTAATTTTCATGTTTCATGTCAACATGTTTCACTGCCAATAAGAAATTAACATCCTTCGCACATTTTCTGTTTCACGAGACGTTCCGTTTCTTGTACCCTGTCCTGAAAACCGTCAGCTGAGCTCGCGCAGCCCAGTGAGCCTCGTATTTCGGGCACATACTTTCTGTGTGGACCGGACGAGGGCGCTACAGTATGGACATTATAGAGGTATAGACATTTTTATGGAAATTATAGAAGAAAAATACATTCGGCTAACTATTAAAAAGTTGTTGTCCCTGCAGTTGAAGAAATCTCAGGCCTACCAAGGTAATAAGCAAATTATGGTAGGCACAGTTGAACTGACCAAGCTACCAATTATGCATTTATTTATTTTACTTTATTTTAACAGGGAGTCCCATTGAAGACAAAATATTTCACATGTGTTTGATAGACTTGAATGCAGAGAAGCTACATATGAATTGTAAGTAGGCCTACTCAAATGAGATTACAATCAATCAAGTTATAGCTTGCCATAGTGAGCCTACTGAACATAAAACTATCTTTCTCCACACCTTAGAGTAAATCAAGGTAATTATTTTTGTCTACATTCTCAAAACAAAAGTGAAAGCGCTCTTGTTCTCTCAATCATCCCCCTCTCTCTGTATATATTCTCTCTTTAGCTCTCGTCCATTCTCTCAAACCGTAGGCTGTGTTTACTAATGGATGTAAATATGTGTGGATTTATGCTCCAATCATACATTTATTTATACATATAAATGTATAGGAAGACCACTTCTTTTAGAAAACATTTATACAAACCTAATTGAACTAAATCATATAATCTAAGTGCTCTCCTTGTAGAAAAATATTTGTTCAGAAAAACTAAATAATATGATTAAAGTGCTCTTCTTTTAGAATAGAACAATATATTCTGATGAGCCTAATCTAACTATAATTTAAGTGCACTTCTTTTAGGAAAGTATTTGTTCAGGGAAACATAATTAAACTTGAATACTTGACAATGAGTACCATTAGTTTATAATGTTTTCAAGGCTCAGTGAGAAGTTTATTCAGTTCACAGACTATAACAGTTGTGAGTCTTATCCACGAAATTGGTCAATTGTGGGTAGTGATTTCACCAAATGTTAAAAATTCTGTCAAGAAGAGCTGCCATACATGTTCAATGTAATAAAAACATGTTTTCCCATATCAAATTAAAAAAGGACTATAGTAAGTGCATATTTAGTGCCAAATAAAGTAAGGTTTGACCATAACAGGGTTGTTAATTCAGTCATAAATTCCCTTGTGACGGGGAATGGAAGCTTGTTGTGTGCAAGAGGCAATTGAGTCTTCACTAAGCCCCGCCCCAGAATTTTGGGCAACCAGTCGCAGCGCTCGTATGGATAGCGACAGTCCTCGAGTCCGACACATAGGACAAGCTCACCTTTACATCGCATAAAAGCAAGGGAGGGCTATAGCAAAAACGTAGTGTTTTCCTTAAAACATGTATTTTTAAATGGCTAAATATTTTAACCATAGACCAGGATTAATTGCTACTGTGATTCCTGAAATGCATGCTTTGACTGCATGCCGACTGTGAATTTAGAGCCATTCAGCGGCTAGCTACACTACAAACATAATTAATTACCAGATTCCCGTGAAGTAATTTTAATGACAGTCCTCCACAACATACTCAGGAGGTTCCTGATTAGCAAGGGGTAGTCTGTCTTTAATTTCATTGTGTATTAAAAACACAGTTTGAAATCATTGTGAGGGGATTTCGCCAGTGGTTGAATGTCAATTGAATGCAAGCTTATTTTATTTATTTATTGTTTAAACATGTCTATAATAATAATAATAATATATGCCATTTAGCAGACGCTTTTATCCAAAGCGACTTACCCTGTCTATCTATGGGTAACAGGCAGGGGTGTCATGTACCCATTTATTTAGAGGTGGGAACTAAGCAGGTGAGAATGGAGGAGGAGTAGTCCAGAGGGGGTCTGTGCCCTCCTCCCCACTTCTGGAAATTTGAGAATTTCACATTTTTTAACACCTGAAACAGCCTTGCCCTGAAATCTAGAGCCATAATCATAAAAAAGGTATATTTATATGCAGAGGCTGTCTAAGCATACCTCAATTGTAATTTATGATACACATTGATTCTTTAATGAACTTTTATGCCTTTGGAGTTTAGTACAACTGCCACACTGGGACATATCACAACTCAACAAGGTTCTGTTTTCCTGGTCCAGTCAGTGCCCACTTCTGTAAAATACAACTGACATCTTTTTTTATAAATAGTTTTGATATAACATGGGAATATTACATTTAGTAATTAATTTAACATCAGTGGGAAAAAAGCACAAATCTGAGGGGGAACGTGACATTGTGCCTACAATTGTCATGAAGCCATTGGTAACAAGGTTGACGTGTTGTGCTCGACACACTCAGTTTTCCACCACTAAACACCACAAAATGACCAAAATAGTAGAACCAGCTCACCTGCTTTTATGCTATGATTTTACTATTAGATGTTCAATGTTTCTTTACAAAAAATATTTGAAAAGTTATAGTTTCACCATAGTTAAATTCACATAATAGGGCTGACTTTAAAATGAAGGACACATTTAAAAACGGGACTCATTTTGTGGAACAACCTGTGGATAGTATTTCCTTCAATTTGAAAAGGCCTTTCCAGACCAATCAAATGTTGTTGGATAACGCCATCTTAGTCTGGCACAGGAAAACAAAGCCCTCGATAATAATTGTACAGGAAGCTGGTGGTTATGAAAGCTAGTTCTCCACGTGAACTCTTTGACTCCACTCCAGTTTTTTGCATATCAAATTTGAATATAATTTTTTCCTGCAGTCTAAACAGCCAACAAGCACATGGAATCAGATATTTTCAAGCCAGGTTCAAACCAAATTAATACTTGGTTTGAAAACAGATGCAAATCTGATTCCTGGCCATGTGACTTCGGATCAAATCGGATTTATTTGCCCTCAGGTATTGTAATAGACTTGCTAAATACTCTGACAGTTTGACAGTAACATGTTTGTAACTAACTAGCTTGTTAATTGTGTACAAAAAATAGTGAATGTGTTAGTAACATCACTGGGAAACATCCATGGCAGGCGTTGTTATTGGAAAAATAGCTCATCTGATTGGTTAAAAGAAGACAAATTAGTGAGAAAAAAAATCTGAATCGGGCTGCCTGTGTACACTACCGTTCAAAGGTTAGGGGTCACTTAGAAATGTCATTGTTTTTGAAAGAAAGGCAAACATTTTGTCCATTAAAATAACATCAAATTGATCAGAAATACAGTGTAGACATTGTTAATGTTGTAAATGACTATTGTAGCTGGAAACGGCTGATTTTTCATGGAATATCTACATAGGCGTACAGAGGCCCATTATCAGCAACCTCATGTGTTCCAATGTGTTAGCTAGCTAATCCAAGTTTATAATTTTAAAAGGCTAATTGATCATTAGAAAACCCTTTTGCAATTATGTTAGCACAGCTGAAAACTGTTGTTTTGATTAAGGAACCAATAAAACTGGCCTTCTTTAGACGAGTTGAGTATCTGGAGCATCAGCATTTGTGGGTTCGATTACAGGCTCAAAATGTCCAGAAACAAAGACTTTCTTCAGAAACTTGTCAGTCTATTCTTGTTCTGAGAAATGAAGATTATTATTCCAATGAGAAATGTAAAGGGTAATTTCAGAATCTTGTGCCTGCACAATTTTATGCCACTTGATGGGAATTGGAAAGACACGTGTTGTGCGCTCTTCATGTCATGCACTCGCAGAGGAGTAAGATAAGGAGAAAGAGGTAGAATGGGTGACAATGAGACTAGAATGAAATAGATGTGGCCATGTTAAGTTGTTATATATGCCTCAGTCTAACAAACTTGTTCATTTGGATCCCCTTCAGCTGGAGCAACAACTACTCTTCCTGGGGTTCACACATAATACTATACTAACTATAATAACTATACTATAATGATCAATGCACACATAGACAGCATCAACATTATAGAGACAGCAACAACATTACAGAGACAGCAACATCATTATAGAGACAGCAACAACATTATAGAGACAGTAACAGCATTATAGAGACAGAAACAACATTATAGAGACAGCAACAACATTATAGAGACAGCAACAACATTATAGAGACAGCACAAACATTATACAGACAGCAACAACATTATAGAGACAGCAACAACATTATAGAGACAGCAACAGCATTATAGAGACAGAAACAACATTATAGAGACAGCAACAACATTATAGAGACAGCAACAACATTATAGAGACAGAAAGAGCATTATAGAGACAGCAACAACATTATAGAGACAGCAACAACATTATAGCGACAGCAACAACATTATAGAGACAGCAACAACATTATAGAGACAGCAACAACATTATAGAGACAGCAACAACATTATAGAGACAGCAACAGCATTATAGAGACAGCAACAACATTATAGAGACAGCAACAACATTATAGAGACAGAAACAACATTATAGAGACAGAAACAACATTATAGAGACAGCAACAGCATTATAGAGACAGCAACAATATTATAGAGACAGTAACAGCATTATAGAGACAGCAACAACATTATAGAGACAGAAACAACATTATAGAGACAGCAACAACATTATAGAGACAGAAACAACATTATAGAGACAGAAACAACATTATAGAGACAGAAACAACATTATAGAGACAGAAACAACATTATAGAGACAGCAACAACATTATAGAGACAGCACAAACATTATACAGACAGCAACAACATTATAGAGACAGCAACAACATTATAGAGACAGCAACAACATTATAGAGACAGAAACAGCATTATAGAGACAGCAACAACATTATAGAGACAGCAACAACATTATAGAGACAGCAACAACATTATAGAGACAGCAACAACATTATAGAGACAGCAACAACATTATAGAGACAGCAACAGCATTATAGAGACAGCAACAACATTATAGAGACAGCAACAACATTATAGAGACAGAAACAACATTATAGAGACAGAAACAACATTATAGAGACAGCAACAGCATTATAGAGACAGCAACAATATTATAGAGACAGTAACAGCATTATAGAGACAGCAACAACATTATAGAGACAGAAACAACATTATAGAGACAGCAACAACATTATAGAGACAGAAACAACATTATAGAGACAGAAACAACATTATACAGACAGAAACAACATTATAGAGACAGAAACAACATTATAGAGACAGAAACAACATTATAGAGACAGCAACAACATTATAGAGACAGAAACAACATTATAGAGACAGCAACAACATTATAGAGACAGCAACAGCATTATAGAGACAGAAACAGCATTATAGAGACAGAAACAACATTATACAGACAGCAACAGCATTATAGAGACAGAAACAACATTATAGAGACAGCAACAACATTATAGAGACAGCAACAACATTATAGAGACAGCAACAACATTATAGAGACAGAAACAACATTATAGAGACAGAAACAACATTATACAGACAGAAACAACATTATAGAGACAGAAACAACATTATAGAGACAGAAACAGCATTATAGAGACAGAAACAACATTATACAGACAGCAACAGCATTATAGAGACAGAAACAACATTATAGAGACAGCAACAACATTATAGAGACAGCAACAACATTATAGAGACAGCAACAACATTATAGAGACAGAAACAACATTATAGAGACAGAAACAACATTATACAGACAGAAACAACATCATAGAGACAGAAACAACATTATAGAGACAGCAACAACATTATAGAGACAGCAACAACATTATAGAGACAGAAACAACATTATAGAGACAGCAACAGCATTATAGAGACAGAAACAATATTATAGAGACAGTAACAGCATTATAGAGACAGAAACAACATTATAGAGACAGCAACAGCATTATAGAGACAGCAACAACATTATAGAGACAGCAACAACATTATAGAGACAGAAACAATATTATAGAGACAGTAACAGCATTATAGAGACAGAAACAACATTATAGAGACAGCAACAGCATTATAGAGACAGCAACAACATTATAGAGACAGCAACAACATTATAGAGACAGCAACAACATTATAGAGACAGCAACAGCATTATAGAGACAGCAACAACATTGTAATATATTCTGGTAGGAATTGATGGTATTTACAGTCTTACATCAGCGTATCAGTCATGTCTTTTGTAAATGAACAAATCTTTTCTTCATCCTTGAAAATGCAAGATGTTATTTTTGCATCAAAATAGTTTGACATCTACCAGACTGAAATAGTTTGTGTTGCTAATTAGCTATCGCTGAGGAGGAAGGTACATTCCCTGATTTGACATGTGTCTTTGAGTGCAACTCAGTATCATCCGCTGGGGTACAGTTGGATGCCAATTTTCCATTAATTATGCAAATCAATTCTCCCTGGAGTACTTTACTTGCTACTTGTATGCTCTTATTTTTTCTTATTTGCTTTACTGGGCTGGAATCTACAATAGCCCCATTGAGGGTTTGGAGTTGGATTCCTGATGCGTGTCTGGTGGAGCTGGTCATCCACAGTGGGGAGCATTGTTCCACACACAGCCAGGCAATAAATGTTCTTCCACATGTCTTGTTAGTGGAGATACCCCAGCCCACGAAAAAGTCTTTCTGTCTCTCTCTGTCTCTCTCTGTCTCTCTCTGTCTCTCTCTCTCTGTCTGTCTGTCTGTCTGTCTGTCTGTCTGTCTGTCTGTCTGTCTGTCTGTCTGTCTGTCTGTCTGTCTGTCTGTCTGTCTGCCTGCCTGCCTGCCTGCCTGCCTGCCTGCCTGCCTGCCTGTCTGTCTGTCTGTCTGTCTGTCTGTCTGTCTGTCTGTCTGCCTGCCTGCCTGCCTGCCTGCCTGTCTGTCTGTCTGTCTGTCTGTCTGTCTGTCTGTCTGTCTGTCTGACAGAAATTTTTACATAAGTATTCAGACCCTTTACTCAGTACTTTGTTGAAGCACCTTTGGCAGCGATTACAGCCTGAAGTCTTCTTGGGTATGAGGCTACAATCTTGGCACACCTGTATTTGAGGAGTTTCTCCCATTCTTCTCTGCATATCTTCTCAATTTTCTCTGTAGATCATCAGACCAGAGAATCTTGTTTCTCAAGGTCTGAGTGTCCTTTAGGTGCCTTTTGGCAAACTCCAAGTGGACTGTCATGTGCCTTTTACTGAGGAGTTGCTTCCGTCTGGCCACTCTACCATAAAGGCCTGATTGTTGGAGTGCTGCATAGGTGGTTGTCCTTCTGGAATGTTCTCCCATCTCCACAGAGAAACTCTGGAGCTCTGTCAGAGTGACCATCGGGTTCTTGGTCTCCTCCCTGACCAAGGCCCTTCTCGCCCGTTTGCTCATTGTGGCTGGGTGGCCAGCTCAAGAAAGTGTCTTGGTGGTTCCAAACTTCTTCAAAGAATGATGGAGGCCACTGTGTTCTTGGGGACCTTCAATGCTGCAGACATTTTTTAGTACCCTTCCCCAGATCTGTGCCTCAACACAATCCCGTCTCGGAACGCTACGGACAATTCCTTTGACCACATGGCTTGGTTTTTGCTCTGACATGCACTGTCAACTGTGGGACCCTATATAGACAGGTGTGTGCCTTTCCAATACATTGTATTTACCACAGGTGGACTCCAATTAAGTTATAGAAACATCTCAAGGATGATCAATGGAAACAGGATGCACCTGAATTCAATTTCGAGTCTCATAGCAATGGGTCTGAATACTTACCGAAATAAGGTATCTGTTTTTTTATTTTTTATAAATTTGCTAAAATATCTAAAAACCTGTTTTTTCTTTGTCGTTATGCGGTATTGTGTGTAGATTGATAAGGAAATATTTGATATAAGAATAATATTAGAATAAGGCTATAACGTAAGAAAATGAGGAAAAGTGAAGGGTTTTAATACACTCCGATTGCACTGTACAAAGGTATGTGGACAACCCTTAAAATGAGTGGATTCTGATATTTCAGCCACACCCGCTGCTGACAGATATGCACACAGCCATGCAATCTTCATAGACAAACATGGCAGTGGAATGGCCTTTCTGACGAGCTCAGTGACTTTCAACGTGGCACTGTCGTAGGTCAGTTCATCAAATTTATGCCCTGCTAGAGTTTCCCCGGTCAACTGTAAGTGCTGTTATTGTGAAATGGAGGTGTCTAGGAGTAACAACGTCTCAACCAGGAAGTGGTAGACCACACAAGCTCACAGAACGAGACCGCTGAGTGCTGAGGCGCGTAGCAGGTCTGTCATTGGTTGCAATACTCACTACCAAGTTACAAACTGCCTCTGGAAGCAACGTCAGCATGTGAACTGTTCGTCGGGAGTTCAATGAAATGGGTTTCCATGGCTGAGCAGCCGCACACAAGCCTAAGATCACCATGCACAATGCCAAGCGTCGGCTGGAGAGCTGTAAAGCTCGCCGCCATTGGACTCTGGAGTAGTGGAAATGCGTTCTCTGGAGTGATGAATCACGCTACAGCATGCAATGACATTCTAGATGCTTCTGTGCTTCCAGCATGACAATGCTCCCGTGCACAAAGCGAGGTCCATAAAAAAATGGTTTGTCGATATCAGTGTGGAAGAACTTGACTGGCCTGCATGGAGCTCTGGCATCAACCCCATCGAACACCTTTGGGATGAATTAGAATGCGGACTGTGAGCCAGCCCTAATCGCCCAACATCAGTGACCGACCTCACTAATGCTCTTGTGGCTGAAAAGCAAGTCCCCCCTGCAGCAATGTTCCAACATCTAGTGGAAAGCCTTCCCAGGAGAGTTGAGGCTGTTATAACAGCAAAAAAGGGACCAACTTCATATTAATGCCCATGATTCTGGAATGAGATGTTCGACGAGCAGGTGTCCACATACTTTTAGTCATGTAGTGTAATTCTGCAAGTTTAAAACACGGCGTTGATACAAAATGCTTGATTCACTCAAGTAAAACATTGCATTGCATTGGGTAGAGTAAGGTCACATTGCACACAATGACATTACAGATCCCAATAACTGATTTGTGCCACACAAACATGCCTTGCAGGTGATATGTCTAGCAGCATTTCCCCACATTTCTGTTTAACAGGACCTACAGGTCGACTGAGAAGACAGCTGAACTTTGCTCTTCTAGGGAGGAGCAGCTCAGCTTCTATCTGCCTACTTTGGCAAGGATCTTGCTGTTTTACTAATAACAGAGCTATGTATGCAACAAATAGATACAATTGATTTGCACCCGGAACTCTCAAAACATCGTAGAAGTGAAATAACCATGCATATCTTTCGTAATGAACATTTATATTGCACATGAATCCATAAGTAACACACAGTTTTGGTGAAACCCTGCACATGAAAAGAAGTGTAGTGAGACCACCAGACCACCACCATTGTCTGCTCATCATGGGAGTCATGACTGCATCTTTTCTTCTCTGCATCCTTCTCATCTTCCTGGGGACTGAGGTGGCTATTGACTGACAGGCCATGCTGGAGGTCACTCCCATGTACTTTCCAGACAAATAGGAATGCTTTCTCATAACTTACTTTGTTTCAATCTGATATCATGGTAATTATGCATGAAATATCTGTCTTCTACTGAGGGTTGTCGCAAGGGCCGGCTCAGAAGCAGTGTGCAAATGGGTTTTCTCGAGCCAAGGAGTTTGGGAAGTTTTGCTACCGTTTCGACTCTACTTTGAAGACAAGGAAGGAAGCACAGGCAAATCCACTTTTATTTGTGAAGGTGTGAACAGCCCCATCTGTTTTCTATGGTCACACTTCTGTTCTGTCTTGCCCCGAATCAGAAGGACATTCTCCTCTACAGGTGGAACAGGCTACGATGACATCAGCTGTTCTGACCAGGGTACCACCTTTTCTCTCTGCCAGATCTTTACTGGACACAGAGGGTACTACTATCGCAGTTTTGATTTGACATCTTGAAAGGTGATTGAATGGTTACAGATACATAAAAATATCCTTTTAATGAATTTAATCGGAATTGTCGCAATAGTATTATGGAAACAAGCTTTAAGCTACAGTACCAAACATTTAGATACATACAAAACAATGATACTCAATACATAAAGGACAAATTGTTATATCTGAAATATCTATGTGGAATTGTGGTGTTCTGTAACATCCCTCAGTGCCTCCTTGCCAATTTCTTCTTTTAATAAAAACCTGCTGCAACATCCTGTCTCAGCATGATGTCACGTTCTGACCTTAGTTCCTTTGTTATGTCTTTGTGTTAGTTTGGTCAGGGTGTGAGTTGGGGTGGGTCGTCTATGTTCTTTTTCTTTGTTGTATTTCTGTGTTTGGCCTGGTATGGTTCTCAATCAGAGGCAGCTGTCGATCGTTGTCTCTGATTGAGAATCATACTTAGGTAGCCTTTTCCCATTTTGGTTGTGGGTGATTATTTTCTGTTGGTTTTCGTCACATTACAGGACTGTTCGTTTATCGTTTTTGTTGTTTTGTTCAGTGTTCAGTTGTTTTATTAAAATAATGGACACTTACCACGCTGCCCATTGGTCCTCCTCTCTTTCTCCAGACGACAACCGTTACACATGATCACTTTATACCACTATAAAATGAACCAATTCAATAGGGTCTGGATATCATTCACTTCAAGCAGAAGCACTTATTCGTTCTACTTTTCTGCGTCTGACCTCGGGTGATAAAAATACTTTCCATTTCCTCTGAGTGTCTTAGACAGTGAGCCGAGGACACTTTGTTAATTGAGTGTCAGACAGTGAGCCGAGGACACTTTGTTCATTGAGTGTCTTAGACAGTGAGCCGAGGACACTTTGTTAATTGAGTGTCTTAGACAGTGAGCCGAGGACACTTTGTTAATTGAGTGTCTTAGACAGTGAGCCGAGGACACTTTGTTCATTGAGAATCTATTATTTTCAAACCCTATTTTGAGTGTTTGTGAACACTCTTCACTGACCCATCAAACTGAGAGAGAGTGACGTGAGTTAAGGGTAGGGTCATATTTTGAGGACCGAAGAGTCATATCGTTAATCACTGGAATCCAAGAATTGTATCATGTTCTTTTTTTTAGATTAGTTCTCTTTTTTACAGATATGGGTAAAGGGTACATTGTTTTACTTGTCTTTTTTACAGATATGGGTAAAGGGTACATTGTTTAATTTGTCTTTTTTACAGATATGGGTAAAGGGTACATTGTTTTATTTGTCTTTTTTACAGATATGGGTAAAGGGTATATTGTTTTATTTGTCTTTTTTACAGATATGGGTAAAGGGTACATTGTTTTATTTGTCTTTTTTACAGATATGGGTAAAGGGTACATTGTTTAATTTGTATTATTTTTACCAGTATTTAAATTGGCATGCTCATGTTTTATTGCTATTCACATGTCATATTTGTGTGGATAGGCCAATGGAATTTAAACTGCATTTTTATACATATTTTTCCTTTTCAACATTTGTATTTCCAATTCATTCACTCAATGTATCCTTGTGTGCCCATTTGTTTTCTTAGAGGTTCTACTATAAAAACAACCAAAATGCCCAGGTCCTGAAGGTTACCTGTCTATGTTTAGCTCTATAATTCAACTGACTCTGTAATCAGAATAAAATGACAGTAAATAGACTGGGATGCAGGATTGACTCATTGGCTGAGTCTTAGAAGACGAACAATAACTGAGTGTATTATGGGAAAAGAGAGAGAAGGCCAGAGAGAAATGTTCAGAGTGACTCATAAGCCAATCATGCCTACGGTAAATGTGACACGTGCGGAATGCCCACCCCTGCCAGCACCCATCAAAGCAGAGACAAATTCAGTTCTGAATGTGCCAAATGCAAAGCAGCTGATATCAGACTCTTTCTCTTTTCACCTGTGGGTTTCACGTCAGGTTGCTGCCAGTCTCTGTGTGTGAAACACTCGTGTGTGTGCGCTGAGAGAGACAGAGAAAGTTCAGTGGAGTCTCCCTAGGCCCAGATGCAGATAGGATGTTCTCCCTTACAAACATTTTCATAAATGTACACTAAGTGTTCAAAACATTAGGAACACCTGCTCTTTCCATGTCATAGAGTGACCAGGTGAAAGCTGTGATTGCTTATTGATTTCACCTATTGAATCCAATTCAATCAGTGTAGATGAAGGGGAGGAGACAGGTTAAAGAAGGATTTTTAAGCCTTGAGACAATTGAGACATGGATTATGTATGTGTGCCATTCAGAGGGTGAATGGGCAATAACTTTGAATGGGATATGGTAGTAAATGCCAGGCGCACCGGTTTGAGTGTGTCAAGAACTGCAATGCTGCTGGGTTTTTACGCTCAACAGTTTCCCATCTGTATCGAGAATGGTCCACCACCCAAACAACATCCAGCCAACTTGACACAACTGTGGGAAGCATTGGAGTCACCATTGGCCAGGATCCTAATATTGAGTTGCACTCTCTTTAACCCTCAGAACAGCTTCAATTCTTCGGGGCCTGGACTCTGCTAGGTGTCAAAAGCCTTCCACAGGGATGCTGGCCCATGTTTACTCCAATGCTTCCCACAGTCGTGTCAAGTTGGTTGGATGTCCTTTGGGTGATGGACCATTCTTGATACTCACGTTCTCAGCGTCACCATCCTGCCTCAATCCTCTATCTTGTTAACTGTGTTCAGGTGTGTGGGCCGCGCCCTCTAATTGATCTTAATGAGTTCTTGTTTCCTTTGAAATGAGGGCCCGCTGTCTGTCTGACTAGACAAAAATGTACTGCTTTGTATGAGTAAAAAAATTAACATAGCATGCTACAGTAGCTCCATCCTGGTGGCACAGTGGACTAATCCCATGGATAACGAACAGAATATCACAGGTTGGAATCTGTCTTGCCACAAAAAAAAGTGTTTGGATGGTTAATGCCTAAGCAGATGAATTGGTGCTTTGAATTAAAAACAGATTACCCAAACTAAAGTATCAGTGTTATTAATAGTGTTATTGAAACATTCAGTGAAAGTTTTAGAATTTCCTTTCTCAGATCGTTAATAAAACTTCCCAGGAACATTTTCAGGGAACCATAGCTAAACGTTCTCACAACCTTCCTGCAGCCTGAACATGTACTTTCCCAGAACAGGTCCATTTTTCACTTCCGTCCTCAGAACGTGTAAATAGCTTTCAGTTTTACCCGTCAGGAAACGTATGGCTTCCCTCCCAGAACCAATGAGAAACAAAACATCTACATTCCCACAACTTCCAAGGAACCAAATGTGCTAGCTGGGCTGTTTGCAAGTGTGGAGAGATAGAGAAATGACCTGTTAGCGGTTAGCTCCCACCACTACGTCTTACTGGCCATTATACTGAGCCCAGTAGCTGTGTCTGTCTGACCAACCTGCTGCACTAGAACACCCAAGACAATGACGGTGTTCAGAAAGTAGGGTTTTAGCCCTGTTCCTCTGGCTTGGTTATTATTAAGAACATTAGCTATTAAATGGAGACCTTACTGCGACAGTGGGACATGATTCATGGCATTATAACCACGCTAAAGGGCTTTACTTAAACAGGTGGACATGTACTGTACACAGTGGCAGCCATTGATGAGCTGGAAAAGCTTTGATGTCATATCCTGTGAGTTATTTGGAGACCCTTTAAGGCTTGTAGCGTCACCCAAGAAGACTCGAGGCTGTAACTGCTTCAACAAAGTACTGAGTAAAGGGTCTGAATATTTATGTAAATGTGATATTGCAGTTTTTGAATTTTAATAAATTAGCAAACATTTCTGCAAACCTGTTTTTGTTTTGTCATTATGGGGTATTGTGTGTAGATTGATGAGAAAATAAAACAATTGAATACATTTTAGAATAAGGCTATAATGTAGCAAAATGTGGAAAAAGGTCAAGGGGTCTGAATACTTTCTAAATGTATGTTCTCCAAAAACCCAACCCATAAGCCATAGTAATATGACTTGTTAATAAAGAGAGGAGACGAGATCTAAGCCAATGCTTAGCAACGGCACATGGCAGCCACCGTCCAACTCACTGTCACCATGGAGACAGCCACAGGGTGCACTAGCTTACTTTGAGTCCTCTGTGGAAACAAATTCATATACGAATTCATGAACGCCACCAGGACTTCACCATGACTGATTGTCTAACTCCATCCACCCAGGTTGATGACTGGCTCAGTGGGGTGATGAATCCTCTGCTCTGTAGCCCTGGAACACTGACTAGACTGGTAATGACTGGGGGTGGCATTATAACACTTCTCTCCCCCATCCGTTCACTCTGAACCAGTTCTACTTCTAACCGGCTGT
The DNA here is from genome assembly GCF_023373465.1 of Oncorhynchus keta. NCBI lineage: Eukaryota > Metazoa > Chordata > Actinopteri > Salmoniformes > Salmonidae > Oncorhynchus > Oncorhynchus keta. The sequence goes on along the minus strand of NW_026290771.1, from coordinate 121,307 downwards.
TCTGAAGTCAACAGGACATTCACCTGGAAACAGGCATGTTTTATTCAGCACAGAGGACATTACTTTGTCATTGCATTATTCATTGGTTATATAACTTGGACTTTGTAAAAGGTAAAACCTTTTGAAAGGTGCATAAAAAACACAAAATGAACAAGAATTTCACAACTCAGTACATCTCAAGCCTTAACATCAGTCTGTGATACAGTTGATGCCCATCTGCCAACACCTGCTTCAGCTGGCAATGCCAATTTTCATCAGGAAGCCCTTTTCCCACTAGCCTGCATTTTCCTCAAGGTCACTGGACAGTATGTCATCACCACATGCTGCAGAACCAATCATGGTCCAGGTCCTTTTGTCCAAAAAAGCTATATAGGTCAATATATTGTTGTCTAATGCCACTGAAGGGTAAGGTTGGGTTGAACAATACAGTAACTACCACTCTATACAATACGTTCACCATTAAGCACAGTGCTGAAACACTGGACCCCTCTACTAAGCCTATCCTTTTGATACTGACAGCATCATCACAACAAATCTACTAACACCAGGGAGCACACACAGTTAATTACATAATATAAAGTGGGGAAATAGGTCCAGAACAATCAAGAACTGGTTCACCCAGCAAGGCTCCATTGTGCCGGAATGGTTCAGTAAATTGCGAGCCAAGGGGAGGCTGGTGGTAAGAGGATGGTGACGCTCAGCCACACTGGCCAGTGAACATGCTGACATTTGGGTGTGGGAACTCCTGGGACTGGTGGTGATATGGTAGGATGGTAGCACATAGCAATCGCAGCTCAGAGGGTTGACTGGGTAGACACAGGCAGCCAGAACTTTCCTAATCCCATGATCTAAGAGTGCTGAAGGCCCACTAAACTAAAGTATGCACCTTGTTCATGGCTGATAGATTGTTGAGGGAAGGTTATTGAATGAACCCAGTCTTCAGTGACTTAGACTAGACAGACACATGTCAAGAGACTGCAGGTGGCAGGAACAGCGGCTGATGTACCACTTGTCAGCATCCTTCAGTGACAGACATTGTCAGATTGCTCAGTTGACTGGCCTTTGAGGTTAAACATATATTTCAGTTGTATTTCTCCACTTCCTCCCTGTATATATGATCTATGCAGGTAATGACAGACGATAGTATGTGATGCCGTATTCAGCCTGTGTCACTACACATGGTGTGACCCAGTTTTGATATAGATGACAGGTAATTGAATAACTAATAACCCTTTATGGTGCCCACTGCTACCACATCATTCATTAATGTGTGTGTGTGTGTGTGTGTGTGTGTGTGTGTGTGTGTGTGTGTGTGTGTGTGTGTGTGTGTGTGTGTGTGTGTGTGTGTGTGTGTGTGTGTGTGTGTGTGTGTGTGTGTGTGTGTGTGTGTGTGTGTGTGTGTGTGTGTGTGGGTGTGTGTGTGTGTACAAGTAAGTGTAGAAGCACAACTGTATGGTCACAACCCATCATTTGTCCATGGCTTCTGCGGTGCAGTCAGAGATGATGATGGACACAAACATGCTGTGCAGGGCATGGATAGTTGCCCACAGTAGATTATCCATGCCTTACAAGCTTTGGCACACATGTATTCTTCTCTGCAGATCCTATCAAGCTCTGTCAGGTTGGATGAGGAGTGTCGCTACACAGCTATTCTCAGGTTGCTCCAGAGATGTTCGATCGGGTTAAAGTCTGGGCTCTGGCTGGGCCACTCAAGGACATTCAGAGGCTTGTCCCAAAGCCACCCCTGCGTTATCTTGGCTGTGTGCTTAGGGTTGTTGTCATGTTGGAAGGTGAACATTCACCCCAGTCTGAGGTCCTGAGCCCTGTGGAGCAGGTTTTCATCAAGGATCTCTCCGTACTTTGCTCCATTAATCTTTCTCTCCATCCTGACTAGTCTCCCAGTCCCTGCAGCTGCAAAACATCCCCACAACATGATGTGGCCACCACCATGCTTCACTGTATGGTAAAAAAAACACCTAAATGTATAGGCTACTGTAAAACGAATATTGCTGTTAGATTGGTTCAGTCACTATGGAGACAGACAGAGATGCTTTACCATGGGTGCCGAGACTGAGTATCCATGATATCAAAATTATAGTAGCTATCATCACCTGCTCCTAACATAACCCACCTATAAATAGCTATCATCACCTGCTCATAACATAACCTACCTTTAAATAGCTATCATCACCTGCTCCTAACATAACCCACCTTTAAATAGCTATCATCACCTGCTCATAACATAACCTACCTTTAAATAGCTATCATCACCTGCTCCTAACATAACCCACCTTTAAATAGCTATCATCACCTGCTCATAACATAACCTACCTTTAAATAGCTATCATCACCTGCTCCTAACATAACCCACCTTTAAATAGCTATCATCACCTGCTCCTAACATAACCCACCTTTAAATAGCTATCATCACCTGCTCCTAACATAACCCACCTTTAAATAGCTATCATCACCTGCTCCTAACATAACCCACCTTTAAATAGCTATCATCACCTGCTCCTAACATAACCTACCTTTAAATAGCTATCATCACCTGCTCCTAACATAACCCACCTTTAAATAGCTATCATCACCTGCTCCTAAGATAACCCACCTTTAAATAGATATCATCACCTGCTCCTAACATAACCCACCTTTAAATAGCTATCATCACCTGCTCCTAACATAACCCACCTTTAAATAGCTATCATCACCTGCTCCTAACATAACCTACCTTTAAATAGATATCATCACCTGCTCCTAACATAACCTACCTTTAAATAGCTATCATCACCTGCTCCTAACATAACCCACCTTTAAATAGCTATCATCACCTGCTCCTAACATAACCTACCTTTAAATAGATATCATCACCTGCTCCTAACATAACCTACCTTTAAATAGATATCATCACCTGCTCCTAACATAACCCACCTTTAAATAGCTATCATCACCTGCTCCTAACATAACCTACCTTTAAATAGCTATCATCACCTGATCATAACATAACCCACCTTTAAATAGCTATCATCACCTGCTCCTAACATAACCTACCTTTAAATAGCTATCATCACCTGATCATAACATAACCCACCTTTAAATAGATATCATCAACTGCTCCTAACATAACCCACCTTTAAATAGCTATCATCACCTGCTCCTAACATAACCTACCTTTAAATAGATATCATCACCTGCTCCTAACATAACCTACCTTTAAATAGATATCATCACCTGCTCCTAACATAACCTACCTTTAAATAGATATCATCACCTGCTCCTAACATAACCTACCTTTAAATAGCTATCATCACCTGCTCCTAACATAACCTACCTTTAAATAGCTATCATCACCTGCTCCTAACATAACCTACCTTTAAATAGATATCATCACCTGCTCCTAAGATAACCCACCTTTAAATAGATATCATCACCTGCTCCTAACATAACCCACCTTTAAATAGCTATCATCACCTGCTCCTAACATAACCCACCTTTAAATAGCTATCATCACCTGCTCCTAACATAACCTACCTTTAAATAGATATCATCACCTGCTCCTAAGATAACCCACCTTTAAATAGATATCATCACCTGCTCCTAACATAACCTACCTTTAAATAGCTATCATCACCTGCTCCTAATATAACCTACCTTTAAATAGCTATCATCACCTGCTCCTAACATAACCCACCTTTAAATAGCTATCATCACCTGCTCCTAACATAACCCACCTTTAAATAGCTATCATCACCTGCTCCTAACATAACCTACCTTTAAATAGCTATCATCACCTGCTCCTAACATAACCCACCTTTAAATAGCTATCATCACCTGATCATAACATAACCCACCTTTAAATAGATATCATCACCTGCTCCTAACATAACCCACCTTTAAATAGCTATCATCACCTGCTCCTAACATAACCTACCTTTAAATAGCTATCATCACCTGATCATAACATAACCCACCTTTAAATAGATATCATCACCTGCTCCTAACATAACCCACCTTTAAATAGCTATCATCACCTGCTCCTAACATAACCCACCTTTAAATAGATATCATCACCTGCTCCTAACATAACCCACCTTTAAATAGCTATCATCACCTGATCATAACATAACCCACCTTTAAATAGATATCATCACCTGCTCCTAACATAACCCACCTTTAAATAGCTATCATCACCTGCTCCTAACATAACCTACCTTTAAATAGATATCATCACCTGCTCCTAACATAACCCACCTTTAAATAGCTATCATCACCTGCTCCTAACATAACCCACCTTTAAATAGCTATCATCACCTGCTCCTAACATAACCTACCTTTAAATAGCTATCATCACCTGCTCCTAACATAACCCACCTTTAAATAGATATCATCACCTGCTCCTAACATAACCCACCTTTAAATAGATATCATCACCTGCGTCTGTATTGTTTTAAACAGGTCACTATATAGTATCCATTATCATGTCTGACTAGGCCTCATGCTGGCCAGCCCTCTAAACTAAATGTCACTGTCGGCAGTGAAACTTGCTTGTATTGCATTGTAACTGACCCTTGAATCTATTATCGAAGCACAAAGCACCGATCCCCTCCATCCTGGGCCACCTCCATCCTGTATCAACTTAACCCCCTTTCTCGCTCCAAATATAAACACAGGCTACCAACTATGATGTCAGAGTCATCAGAAAGTGAAACAGGAAATCAAGGAATAGATGGAGGGATGGACAGAGGTTAACTGGCATGCCAGCGTTGAAGTGAAACGACTGTGTGTGTGCGTGTGTGTGTGTGCATGTGCGTGTGTGTGCATGTGCGTGTGTGTGTGTGCATGCGAGAGAGAGGCCGAGAGAAAGAGGCCATTGGAGCATCAACTCCCTTTTGAGTGTCGTTTTGGCCAATAACATTGTGTTTTTAATGATATCTCTGTCTCGTGATGAAAAAGAAAGACCTGTTATGGTAAAACAATTAGTAATAATCTAAGTCTTCCAAATATACACACTATCACACATTATCTAATGAACGCAACTTGCATTCACATTTCACATCACAGGTCTAAACTGATATAGTACGTGTCGTATAGTGAACATGTAGAAAATGGTTCAAGGTCTTGGGATGAATATTATTTTTGACTGAGATAACAAAAGCACTTTGTGCAACAGATGAGGTGAGTGGTTGGTGGAGAGGTCAAGGTGACGGTCAAGATGAGAAGACAAGGAGGTGAAGGATCTCTTGTTCTCTCTTCCCTCTCATTCATTCTCACTTCAACCTGACCAAAGAAGCAGCTTCATAAGCCCTCCATAAAGAGGACTACTTTTTTTAACTAGGCAAGTCAGTTAAGAACAAATTCTTATTTACAATGACGGCCTAGGAACAGTGTGTTCAATGCCTGTTCAGGGGCAGAAGGACAGACGACAGAGGGTTTGATCTTGCAACCTTCCGGTTACTAGTCCAACATTCTAACCACTAGGCCACCCTGCCCCCCCTCCACTCTAACCACTAGGCCACCCTGCCCCCCCTCCACTCTAACCACTAGGCCACCCTGCCCCCTCCACTCTAACCACTAGGCCACCCTGCCCCCCCTCCACTCTAACCACTAGGCCACCGTGCCCCCTCCACTCTAACCACTAGGCCACCCTGCCCCCTCCACTCTAACCACTAGGCCACCCTGCCCCCTCCACTCTAATTACTAGGCCACCCTGCCCCCTCCACTCTAACCACTAGGCCACCCTGCCCCCTCCACTCTAACCACTAGGCCACCCTGCCCCCTCCACTCTAACCACTAGGCCACCCTGCCCCCCTCCACTCTAACCACTAGGCCCCTGCCCCCTCCACTCTAACCACTAGGCCCCTGCCCCCCTCCACTCTAACCACTAGGCCACCCTGCCCCCCCTCCACTCTAACCACTAGGCCACCCTGCCCCCCTCCACTCTAACCACTAGGCCCCCTGCCACCCCTCCACTCTAACCACTAGACCACCCTGCCCCCCCTCCCACTCTAACCACTAGGCCACCCTGCCCCCTCCACTCTATCCACTAGGCCACCCTGCCCCCCTCCACTCTAACCACTAGGCCACCCTGCCCCCCCTCCACTCTAACCACTAGGCCACCCTGCCCCCCCTCCACTCTAACCACTAGGCCACCCTGCCCCCCCTCCACTCTAACCACTAGGCCACCCTGCCCCCCCTCCACTCTAACCACTAGGCCACCCTGCCGCCCCTCCACTCTAACCACTAGGCCACCCTGCCGCCCCTCCACTCTAACCACTAGGTCACCCTGCCGCCCCTCCACTCTAACCACTAGGCCACCCTGCCGCCCCTCCACTCTAACCACTAGGCCACCCTGCCGCCCCTCCACTCTAACCACTAGGCCACCCTGCCCCCCTCCACTCTAACCACTAGGCCACCCTGCCGCCCCTCCACTCTAACCACTAGGCCACCCTGCCGCCCCTCCACTCTAACCACTAGGTCACCCTGCCGCCCCTCCACTCTAACCACTAGGCCACCCTGCCGCTACTATTATAGATGACGCATATAGATTGTTGTTTGTTTGTTTGACCTTCACCAACAAATAAAGAGCCAGTTCAAAAAAGACTTCTATTCATAAGTCTGTATGCTATTTGTCACTCATAACATGTTTGTTCATGTGGTATGTTTTAAGCTGTCTTGGTCATTCAGTGTCGCTTGAGGCCATATTTCTCCTACTAAAAAACTGTGCAGAGTAAAGAGCTTGAGTGAGAAGAATATAACATTTTTACAGCATAAGAGATAAAACATGCGGTGGGATTTGTAGGTCCCACCATATTGGTATTGATTCCAGATGAAAGAATAAAAGTATCCCTAAATGTAATTCTGAGACAGATGATGCAAAGGGCCTATTAATGAGTCTGGAACCCTTAACTGATATGAATGTAGAACTGATGAAAGTACTGATCAACTGAAAGCAGACTTGGTACTCAAAGTGAGATGGGGAAAAGTATTATAATGCAGAGGTTCACTCCAAGTTCAATCTCAGCAAGCCAGACAACTTGAAAAGGGCCCTATAATGTGTCTGGAACTGATGAAGCACAGACAAACTAAAAGCAGACTTGGTAACCAAAACAAATGACACGTAAAGACAGGTATCCAGCCAGGTAGGGTGGTCCCGGCTCAGCGCTCCTGGTCTCCAGTGCGACATCAACCTTTCCCTTCCCTTCCCTCAACAAGACATAGGAATGGATCAGGGACTACAAGACTACGGAGGGATGAGCACGCCCCCCATTCACATCAATGGGGCTGCAGTGGAGCGGGTCGAGAGCTTCAAGTTCCTTGGTGTCCATATCACTGAGGATCTATTATGGTCCACACACAACAGAAGTGAAAAGTGAAAAGGGCACGGCAACACCTCTTCCCCTACTGGAGGATGAAAAGATTTGGCATGGGCCCTCAGATCATCAAAAAGTTATACCGCTGCACCATTGAGAGCATCTTGGCTGGCTGCATCACCGCTTGGTATGGTAACTGATTGACATCCAACCGCAAGGCACTAGAGAGGGTAATGCGTATGGCCCAGTACATCACCTGAGCCGAGCTCCCTGCCATTCAGGACTTCTATACCAGGTGGTGTCAGAGGAAGGCACAACAAATTGTCAAATACTCCAGTGACCCAAATCATAGACTGTTACCTCTGCTACCGCACGGCAAGTGGTAACGATGCACTAAGTCTGGAACTAACAGGACCCTGAACAGCTTCTACCCCCAAGCCATGTGACTGTGAAATAGTTAGTTCAATATTTAACCAAATAGCTACCCTTTCTGCGACTATCTGCATTGACTGTTTTTGCACTAAATCACATATGCTGCTGCTATTGTTTATTATCTTCCACTCTGTTCCTCGTTACATATTGCCACATTATCATTACTCATTGTGTATTTATTATTACTTTTGCTAATTTACTTTTTTCTTTCTCTCTGCATTGTTGGGAAAAGCCCATAAGTAAGCATTTCACTGTTAGTCTACACCTATCGTTTACAAAGCATGTGACAAATGAAATTGTATTTGATTGATAGGATTTGATGTAGAACCCTTTCCCAGAGGGTTCTACACTGAACCCAAAAGTGTTCTACCTGGAACCAAAAAGGGTTCCCCTTTTTCTGAAAGAGTGTATCTCATGTACCAACCCACTGGAAGGAAACACATAATAACCCTACTGAAGTCAGCTAAGACCAACGTTTCATAACACTACAGACACCATTGTCTTTTGTTGTCGCTGTGTCAAAGTGATCTGATGTAACTGCAGGCATGGTCGTTTCCGAAACCCAGGAATAGCTGCTAATTAAGTGGTCCTGTCCCGCTCCACCAATAATCTGGAGTAGGATGCTCCCTGACCTGATCTGACAGGCTGCTTCTTTAACAGGGCTGTGTTCATTAGGCACAGAGCTAAATATATATGCCATTTAGCGGACGCTTTTATCCAAAGCGACTTACAGTCATGTGTGCATACATTCTACGTATGGGTGGTCCCGGGAATCGAACCCACTACCCTGGCGTTACAAGCGCCATGCTCTACCAACTGAGCTACAGGACTAGCTTTTGAAAACAGGACTAGCTTTTGAAAACATTTTTGCTATAGAAAAATAAATGAGCATTTCTTCTTAAACAAGTACAGATGGGACCCTCCCTGTTTGAGTTTATTTTCTTCCCTTCTCTGATGCTTATTGAATAGGACCTTGATGTACTTTTCAATGTCAGCTGTGTCACCAACATAAAGACTGTGACGACAATAGGCCTCCCTGCAGGAGCATAACTTGCGGAGGGATGGGGGTATTATGACCCCCTCAAAAGTAGAAACAGGTCAGTTTGACCCCCTCAATAATATACCATGATGAGTTTTATTGATTGGAAAAAATGCACACTGTAAAGCGCCAGGCAGCTACTGGTTTTATGTGGCTTTGCACCACAGTGACTCGGTTGCTCCTTTTATGATTGGATCCCGACCGCCAAATACGCTTCTGGTTGCCCACGGTCCCCAGAGGCAGCAGGCAGTCTGTTAAAGGGTGTTGAGCACGGCTTGAAAGGAAAACAGAGAAATGGGCCATTTCTCCTCTCTTTCCCTTTTCATCGGTCTGGGATCTATTGCTTTGGTCTGCAGTTACAGTTCAGCAGCACACTACCAGGTATCTTTCTCTTTGTGGATGTTTGCTGAGGAGAGGGAACTATATTCACGAGCACTCCAATGTTTACATGTTTTGAAAGTTTAAAAAGAGTAAAAGTTCATGAACATTTAATAAATGTATTCTTATGTTGTTGTGTAACTAGCAAACCATTAAGCGATGAGATGATATTGTGTAAAAAGAGTTCTATACCGAGTGATACCGATGCATGCAATGTTAGGTTGGCTACTTTAGCTAGGCTAATGTTTGCTAGCTAGACGAACGGAGCTAGCATCAAAGCTAGCACAGCTTCTGGATCTTCCCCTTTTTCATTTTCAACTGCAGTTTCAGATGAGCAGCACTCAATAGGTCAGTTAGTGACCTTAGCCCAGCCATTTTTATTGTACATCGCACACAGATTCAAACTATCGGTTTCAACTCCACGTCTTTGCTGACTGCTGACTGTGTTATGACAAATGTTGTTGCCTGCATTCTGATTGCATTTGGTTGTCATGGCAGGGGTCAAAGACAGTAAGTAAAGAGAAAGAGAAAGAGAGTTGAATTGAGGAAGAAAACCCCTGAGTGTGACTGGTACTGTGACTGACAGTGTTAATGTTTCAAGCATTCATTCCATGCTACAGGGATCACATGTCCTTGAACATCATCTGCATAGTATCTCTGTGATTGCAGCGTGACATATACCACGTGTCAAAATCAAAGCCTGCAGGCCGGATCCGATTCAATGCTGCCCTTTTTGTTTAAGATTGATTTGACAAAAACCACATCGAAACGGTATAGAAGTTATATTGGACCTACATTTATACAGTCGCTTCACTAATTCCAGGGTGCTAAGAATCACAAAAAAAAGAAAGTTGGATAATCAGGGAAATATAACACATTGCTGCCCTCCGGACCGAGGTGAAGACGGCCCAAATGCAGCCTGTGGGGAAATGTTGTTTGATACCGCTGGAGTATACTGTTCAACAGCACAGTGATGTCTACAGTAAATACAGTATGTATAATGCAATGTGCTTGTGGAACACATTTGTATTTACAGTGTCAATCATTCATTCCATGTGAACAGGACAGAAAGGACGAGAGTAATAACAGCAATGAGGCTGTTGGTCTGGCAGTTAAGTGTCAGTATTTAACAATTCCGTATACATTATTCAAATAGTGTGTCAAGCTAAGTAACATAATAAAAAAATATCAAATCAAATCAAATCAAATGTATTTATATAGCCCTTCGTACATCAGCTGATATCTCAAAGTGCTGTACAGAAACCCAGCCTAAAACTCCAAACAGCAAGCAATGCAGGTGTAGAAGCACGGTGGCTAGGAAAAACTCCCTAGAAAGGCCAAAACCTAGGAAGAAGCCTAGAGAGGAATCAGGCTATGTGGGGTGGCCAGTCCTCTTCTGGCTGTGCCGGGTGGAGATTATAACAGAACATGGCCAAGATGTTCAAATGTTCATAAATGACCAGCATGGTCGAATAATAACAAGGTCTGGAATGGCCAGGTGGACTGGGGACAGCAAGGCAGAAGTCAGTTGAAACTGGAGCAGCAGCATGGCCAGGTGGACTGGGGACAGCAAGGAGCCATCATGTCAGGTAGTCCTGGGGCATGGTCCTAGGGCTCAGGTCCTCCGAGAGAGAGAAAGAAAGAAGGAGAGAATTAGAGAACGCACACTTAGATTCACACAGGACACCGAATTAGGACAGGAGGGGTACTCCAGATATAACAAACTGACCCTAGCCCCCCGACAAAAACTACTGCAGCATAAATACTGGAGGCTGAGACAGGAGGGGACAGGAGACACTGTGGCCCCATCCGAGGACACCCCCGGACAGGGCCAAACAAGAAGGATATAACCCCACCCACTTTGCCAAAGCACAGCCCCCACACCACTAGAGGGATATCTTCAACCACCAACTTACCATCCTGAGACAAGGCTGAGTATAGCCCACAAAGATCTCCGCCACGGCACAGCCCAAGTGTGGGGGGCAACCCAGACAGGATGACCACAACAGTGAATCAACCCACTCAGGTGACGCACCCCCTGCAGGGACGGCATGAGAGAGCCCCAGTAAGCCAGTGACTCAGCCCCTGTAATAGGGTTAGAGGCAGAGAATCCCAGTGGAAAGAGGGTAACCGGCCAGCAAGGGCGGTTCGTTGCTCCAGAGCCTTTCCGTTCACCCTCCCACTCCTGGGCCAGACTACACTCAATCATATGACCCACTGAAGAGATGAGTCTTCAGTAAAGACTTAAAGGTTGAGACCGAGTTTGCTTCTCTGACATGGGTAGGCAGACCGTTCCATAAAAATGGAGCTCTATAGGAGAAAGCCCTGCCTCCAGCTGTTTGCTTAGAAATTCTAGGGACAATTAGGAGGCCTGCGTCTTGTGACCGTAGCGTACGTGTAGGTATGTACAGCAGGACCAAATCAGAGAGATAGGTAGGAGCAAGCCCATGTAATGCTTTGTAGGTTAGCAGTAAGACCTTAAAATCAGCCCTTGCTTTGACAGGAAGCCAGTGTAGAGAGTAATATGATAATTTTTTTTGGTTCTAGTCAGGATTCTAGCAGCCGTATTTAGCACTAACTGAAGTTAATTTAGTACTTTATCCGGGTAAAAAGAATACCCATCAAAATATGTCAGTTTAATAAGCTAGAGATATTTCAATCCACCACATCTGCCTATGTAGGCCTATCACATCTGCGGTGGGAGGTGGCCAAGCTACAGCTGTGTTTGTCAGACCATGAGACGTACCGAAAATCTGTATTCTCACGAAACGTCTGTAGAGTCCGAACGGTTTGGTCTGTCAACTAATATGACCACCATGGAAAGATGACTCGTCTGAAGGTAACCCATACAAATGAATGGACGTATGGAGGTAATTTTGTGGCAACAAAAATATGAGGTTAAATATGTGTCAAAAAAAAATATATATATTTTGTGAGTTTTCATATTATCTACTAGATATAGGACAGACACTTCAAAAACTGATTTGTTTTAATATATTATTTGCCATTTATGAATGTCTTATTCAGTGTGTTTCTATGGGCTATAGTAGTAAAGGCCAAACTCAATGATTTCTCAAATATTATTTTGTACCGCAAAGGGTCCTAAAATTCAAGCATCCAGCATGGTGGTAAAACATGTTGTTGTACATACTCTGCTGTTCTATCACATGTACAATAATGTGGAATGTTGTCAGAGGGAAAGAAAACTGTAAGAGGTAGATTTGATTGTGTGGACAGTTTCAATGTGTCAAGCCTTCATTCCATGCAAAGAGGATGAACATGTCTTTTATGCAATTTAACACACCATAGTACAGCAGCAGCAGGGATAGCATGGGGGGAGACTAAGTGGAGAATGATTATATAGCGGAGCATTACATCATGACACATGATATGCCTGCTACCAGAGAAAGCCGCTACATTTCTTCCCAGAATCCATTTCCATGGGAAACTATCAGAAACACTTACAGTTGAAGTCGGAAGTTTACATTAACTTAGGTTGAAGTCATCAACTAGTTTTTCAACCACTCCACCAATTTCTTGTTAACAAACTGAAGGTTTAACAAGACCTAGTTTTGTCCCATGGAATAAATGTTGGGATCTTAATGTTTTTCCTCATAATCCTGGACTATCGGACCACCATCTTATTAAGTTTGCAATTGCAACAAATAATCTGCTGAGACCCCAACAAAGGAGCACCAAAAGTTGTGCCTTAAATTCCCAGACAACACAAAGATTCCTTGATGCCCTTCCAGACTCTGTCTACCCAATGATGTCAGAGGACAAAAATCAGTTAACTACCTAACTGAGGAACTCAATTTAACCTTGCGCAATACCCTAGATGCAGTTGCACCCCTAAAAACGAAAAACATTTGTCATAAGAAAATTGCTCCCTGGTACACAGAAAATACCCGAGCTCTGAAGCAAGCTTCCAGAAAATTGGAACGGAAATGGCGCCACACCAAACTGGAAGTCTTCCGACTAGCTTGGAAAGACAGTACCATGCAGTATTGAAGATCCCTCACTGCTGCTCGATCATCCTATTTGTTCAACTTAATTGAGGAAAATAAGAACAATCCGAAATTTATTTTTGATACTGTCGCAAAGCTAACTAAAAAAGCAGCATTCCCCAGGAGAGGATGGCTTTCAATTGAGCAGTAATAAATTAATGAACTTCTTTGAGGAAAAGATCATGATCATTAGAAAGCAAACTACGGACTCCTCTTTAAATCTGCGTATTCCTTCAAAGTTCAGTTGTCCTGAGTCTACGCAACTCTGCCAGGACCTAGTATCAAGGGAGACACTCAAGTGTTTTAGTATCTCTTGACACAATGATAAAAATAATCATGGCCTCTAAATCTTCAAGCTGCATACATTCCCTATTCCAACTAAACTACTGAAAGAGCTGCTTCCTGTGCTTGGCCCTCCTATGTTGAACATAATAAACGTCTCTCTATCCACCGGATGTGTATGAAACTCACTAAAAGTGGCAGTAATAATAAGCATCTCTTGAAAAAGCCAAACCTTGACCCAGAAAATTTAAAAAAACTATCGGCCTATATCGAATCTTCCATTCCTCTCTAAATGTTTTTTGAAAAAGCTGTTGTGCAGCAACTCACTGCCTTCCTGAAGACAAACAATGTATACGAAATGCTTCAGTCTGGTTTTAGACTCCATCATAGCACTGAGACTGCACTTGTGAAGGTGGTAAATTACCTTTTAATGGCATCAGACCGAGGCTCTGCATCTGTCCTCATGCTCCTAGACCTTAGTGCTGCTTTTGATACCATTGATCACCACATTCTTTTGGAGAGATTGGGAACCCAAATTGGTCTACACAGACAAGTTCTGGCCTTGTTTAGATCTTATCTGTCGGAAATATATCAGTTTGTCTCTGTGAATCATTTGTCCTCTGACAAATCAACTGTAAATTTCGGTGTTCCTCAAGGTTCCGTTTTAGGACCACTATTGTTTTCCCTATATATTTTACCTCTTGGGGATGTCATTCAAAAACATAATGTTAACTTTCACTGGTATGCGGATGACACACAGCTGTACATTTCAATGAAACAGGGTGAAGCCCCAAATTTGCCCTCGCTAGAAACCTGTGTTTCAGACATAAGGAAGTAGATGGCTGCAAACGTTCTACTTTTAAACTTGAACAAAACAAAGATGCTTGTTCTAGGTCCCAAGAAACAAAGAGATCTTCTGTTCTGGCTGCTAGAATCCTGACTAGAACCAAACAATTTGATCATATTACTCCAGTGCTAGCCTCCCTACACTGGCTTCCTGTCAAGGAAAGGGCTGATTTCAAGGTTTTACTGCTAACCTACAAAGCATTACATGGGCTTGCTCCTACCTATCTTTCTGATTTGGTCCTGCCGTACATACCTACACGTACGCTACGGTCACAAGACGCAGGCCTCCTAATTGTCCCTAGAATTTCTAGGCAAACAGCTGGAGGCAGAGCTTTCTCCTACAGAGCTCCATTTATATGGAATGGTCTCCCTACCCATGTAAGAGACGCAGACTCGGTCTCAACCTTTAAGTCTTTACTGAAGACTCATCTCTTCAGTGGGTCATATGATTGAGTGTCGTCTGGCCCAGGAGTGTGAAGGTGAACGGAAAGGCTCTGGAGCAACGAACCACCCTTGGTGTCTCTGCCTGGCCAGTTCCCCTCTTTCCGCTGGGATTCTCTGCCTCTAATCCTATTACAGGGGCTGAGTCACTGGCTTATTGGTGCTCTTTCATGCCATCCCTAGGAGGGTTGCATCACCTGAGTGGGTTGAGTCACTGACGTGATCTTCCCGTCTGGGTTGGCGCCACCCCTTGGGTTGTGCCGTGGCGGAGATCTTTGTGGGCTATACTCGGCCTTGTCTCAGGATGTTAAGTTGGTGGTAGAAGATATCCCTCTAGTAGTGTGGGGGCTGTGCTTTTACAAAGTGGGTGGGGTTATACCTTCCTGTTTGGCCCTGTCCGGGGGTATCATCGGATGGGGCCACAGTGTCTCCTGACCCCTCCTGCCTCAGCCTCCAGTATTTATGCTGCAGTAGATTATGTGTTGGGGGGCAAGGGTCAGTTTGTTATATCTGGAGTACTTCTCCTGTCTTATCCGGTGTCCTGTGTGAATTTAAGTATGCTCTCTCTAATTCTCTCTTTCTCTTGGAGGAACTGAGCCCTAGGACCATGCCTCAGGACTTCCTGGCATGACCGTGCTGCTGCTCCAGTTTCAACTGTTCTGCCTGCGGCTATGAAATCCTGCCCTGTTCACCGGACGTGCTACCTGTCCCAGACCTGCTGTTTTCAGCTCTCTAGAGACAGCAAGAATGGTAGAGATACTCTTAATGATCGGCTATGAAAAGCCAACTGAAATTTACTCCTGAGGTGCTGACTTGCTGCAACAACTACTGTTATTATTATTATTTGACCATGCTGGTCATTTATGAACATTTGAACATCTTGGCCATGTTCTGTTATAATCTCCACCTGGCACAGCCTTAAGAGGACTGGCCACCCCTCATAGCCTGGTTCCTCTCTCGGTTTCTTCCTAGGTTTTGGCCTTTCTAGTGAGTTTTTCCTAGACACCGTGCTTCTACACCTGCATTGCTTGCTGTTTGGAGTTTTAGGCTGGGTTTCTGTACAGCACTTTGAGATATCAGCTGATGTACGAAGGGCTATAAAAAATGGATCTTATTTTATTTGAATATAATGATATTTAACAGTGAAGCTGTAACATATTGAGAGAATATAATGATATTTAACAGTCAAGCTATAAAATAGCGTCGTAGGGCAGTAGTTTATAATCTATTAGCTCTGACGCGTGCATCTAATCTCACTCTTATGGAAACATCTCAGAGACAGGACCCCTTTGTTAAATGACTATAAACATACTAAAACATGCTCAAGTTGATTAGTCCCTTTCCAACAGTATGATGTTACAACCCACATTAATATTATTAGTATTCATTTTTTTGCAGTTAGTATGATATTTTATGACTCCAGTTTGCATGATATGTTATGAATCCAGTTTGTATGATATATTATGAATCCAGTTTGTATGATATGTTATGAATCCAGTTTGTATGATATGTTATGAATCCAGTTTGTATGATATGTTATGAATCCAGTTTGTATGATATGTTATGAATCCAATTAGCACTATATGTTAAGAATTTGTTGTGCTTAAGATCCTGAAGTGCGTCTTTAACACCACTAGGGTACGCCTCACCTGGCCAACATCCAGTGAAATTCCAGAGCGCCAAATTCAAAAACAGAAATACTCATTATATTCATAAAATTCATAAAACATACAAGTGTTATACATGGGTTTAAAGATTAACTTCTTGTTAATCCAACCATTGTGTCAGATTTCAAAAAGGCTTTACGGCGAAAGCAAACCATGCAATTATCTGAGAACAGCGCCCAGCTGACAAATCATTACAAACAGTAACCAGCCAAGTAGAGGAGTTACACAGAAATAGTGATAAAATTAATCACTTATCTTTGATGATATTCTTATGGTTGCACTCACAAGACTCCCATTTACTCAATAAATGTTTGTTTTGTTCGATAAAGTCCATTTTTATATCCAAAAACCTCCATTATGTTTGCGTTTTGTTCAGTAATCCACAGGCTCAAACACAGTCACAACAGGCAGATGTAAAATCCAAATAGTATACGTAAAGTTCATAGAAACATGTCAAACAATGTTTATATTCATCCTCGGGTTGTTTTTAGTCATAATAATCAATAATATAGGTCTGTCATTACTGTGGTCTATAGCTCTAACATTACTGTGGTCTATAGCGCTGTCATTACTGTGGTCTAGCTCTGTCATTACTGTGGTCTATAGCTCTAACATTACTGTGGTCTATAGCTCTGTCATTACTGTGGTCTATAGCTCTGTCATTACTGTGGTCTATAGCTCTATCATTACTGTGGTCTATAGCTCTGTCATTACTGTGGTCTATAGCTCTGTCATTACTGTGGTCTATAGCTCTGTCATTACTGTGGTCTATAGCTCTATCATTACTGTGGTCTATAGCCCTATCATTACTGTGGTCTATAGCCCTATCATTACTGTGGTCTATAGCTCTGTCATTACTGTGGTCTATAGCTCTCTCATTACTGTGGTCTATAGCTCTGTCATTATTGTGGTCTATAGCCCTATCATTACTGTGGTCTATAGCTCTGTCATTACTGTGGTCTATAGCTCTGTCATTACTGTGGTCTATAGCACTATCATTACTGTGGCATATAGCTCTTTTCTTCTCTCAATACTAGTACCATATCATATCATCAACATCACCTAGTACTTGTGCAACTCTGCAATGGGGACTGTTGTTGTTCATGAGAAACCTTTTCTTTGGTAAAACATCAACGTCAAGGTGCTTCTGTGAATTGAAGCTCTTCTTTTATACCCCTTGTAAACATGTTGATTTTTCCATGGAAAACTGGATACAATGTTGTTTTCAGTGGCTCTTGATATTGTAAACACTTGTCAATGTTTCACAGCTTAAACACATTTTTCCTAACTGTTCATGTATTTACTTTATGGTGGAAGAAAATCCAGTGACCTTTAATGTGTCGTTTCCAGAGTAGTAGCCCCAACATACACAAACACACACAAATACTCTCCCACTCTCTCCTTCTCTCATGCCTCTCTATCACCATCTCTCTCTCTCTCGATTCCCTCTCTCTCTCGCATCTCTCTCTCTTGCGCCTCTCGCTCTCTCTCGCGTCCCTCTCTCTCTCTCTCTCTCTCTCTCTCTCTCTCTCTCTCTCTCTCTCTCTCTCTCTCTCTCTCTCTCTCTCTCTCTTGCATCCCTCTCTCTCTCTCACGTCCCTCTCTCTCTCGCGTCCCGTTCTCTCTCTCTCGCGTCCCTCTCTCTCTCGCGTCTCTCTCTCTCTCTCTCTCATCTCTCTCTCTCTCGCGTCCCTCTCTCTCGCTCTCGTGTCCCTCTCTCACGTCCCTCTCTCGCTCTCTCTCTCCTCTCTCTCTCGCGTCCCTCTCGCGTCCCTCTCGCGTCCCTCTCGCGTCCCTCTCGCGTCCCTTTCTCTCTCTCTCGCGTCACTCTCTCTCTCGCGCGTCTCTCTCTCTCGCGCGTCTCTCTCTCTCATCTCTCTCTCTCTCGCGTCCCTCTCTCTCGCTCTCTCATGTCCCCCTCTCTCTCTCTCTCTCGTGTCCCTCTCTCTCTCTCTCTCGTGTCCCTCTCTCTCACGTCCCTCTCTCTCTCTCTCTCTCTCTCTCTCCCTCTCTCTCTCTCTCTCTCTCATCCCTCTGTCTCTTGTCCTCTCTCTCGCATCTCTCTCGCATCCCTCTGTCTCTCGTCCTTCTCTCTCGCGTCTCTATCCCTCCCTGTCTCTCTCTCTCTCTAGCATCCCTCGCTCTCTCTCTCTCTCTCTCCTCTCTCTCTCCTATCTCTCTCGCGTCCCTCTCGCGTCCCTCTCGCGTCCTTCTCGCGTCCCTCTCGCGTCCTTCTCGCGTCCCTCTCGCGTCTCTCTCTCTCTCTCTCTCTCTCTCTCTCTCTCTCTCTCTCTCTCTCTCTCTCTCTCTCTCTCTCTCTCTCTCCCTCTCTCTCTCTCTCTCTCGTGTCCCTCTCTCATGTCCCTCTCTCTCTCCCTCTCTCTCTCTCTCGCATCCCTCTGTCTCTTGTCCTCTCTCTCTCGCATCTCTCTCGCATCCCTCTGTCTCTCGTCCTTCTCTCTCGCGTCTCTATCCCTCCCTGTCTCTCTCTCTCTCTAGCATCCCTCGCTCTCTTGCTCTCTCTCTCCTCTCTCTCTCACTCCCTCGTCCCTCTCTCCCTCTCTCCCTCTCGCATCCTCTCTCTCTCTCTCTCTCTCTCTCTCTCTCTCTCTCTCTCTATCGTCTCTATCCCTCCCTGTCTCTCTCTCTCTCTCTCTCTCTCTCTCTCTCTCATCTCTCTCTCGCATCCCTCTCTCTCGCGTCCCTCTGTCTCGCGTCCTTCTCTGTCGCATCCTTGTCTCTCACATCCTTCTCTCTCGAGTCCTCTCTCGCGTCCCTATCTCTCACGTCCTTCTCTCTCGCATCGCTCACTCTCACGTCCCTCTCTCTCATGTCCCTCTTTCTCGCGTCCTACTCTCTCGCGTCCCTCTCTCTCACGTCTCTCTCTCTTGCGTCTCTCCCTCTCTCCCTCTCTCCCGCCTCTCTATCCCTCCCTGCCTCTCTCTCCACCAGTTCCATCTTCTCTCCATCTCCCCTTCCCACCCTACTCTCTCTTTCTTTCTTTATTCTCTCCATTGTATTTGTGTTCCTCCACAGGAGAGCGTGAATACCACTGATTCCATCCTGTCAGGCACTCAGACCCCCTCTTATGCTCCGTCCTGGCTACGCTGCCCTCACGCAGAGAAAACAAAGTCGTCCTGGTCCCAACAAATCTCAGCCAATCACATGCATCAGACTCATTTCCCTTTTTCCAGCAGTCAGTTGTAACCATTAGCAATTAGCCAATTAGGGAGAAGAGAACAGAAGAAAGGAAAGACTACAGGAGATGAGAAAAGCATGTTGTCATACTGTGAAAAAAATACTGTCTCATCTTAATGATAAAAACACCAACCATTTCTGCTCTGAAATAATTCTTAATCATACTATAAAAATCAAACTTTCATGAAATCACACATGCAAGATAGCAAATTAAAGCTACACTTGTTGTGAATCCAGCCAACATGTCAGATTTCAAAAAGGCAAAAGCAAAAGATGCTATTATCTGAGGATAGCCCCATAGTAAACAAAGAGAGAGAAGCATATTTCAACCCTGCAGGTGCGACACAAAACGCATAAATAAAAATATAATTCATGCCTTACCTTTGACGAGCTTCTTTTGTTGGCACTTCAATATGTCCCATAAACATCAGAAATGGTAATTTTGTTTGATTAATTCCGTCGATATATATATCCAAAATGTCCATTTATTTGGCGCATTTGATCCAGAGAAACACCGGTTCCAAGTCGCGCAACCTGACTACAAAATGTCTCATAAGTTACCTGTAAGCTTTGTCCAAACATGTCAAACTACTTTCCTAATACAACTTTAGGTATTTTTTAACGTAAATATTCAATAAAATTGAAGACGGGATGATCTGTGTTCAATACAGGAGGAAAACAATCTGCAGCTAGCTTTCTGGTCACGCGCCTCTATCTAACAGTACACTTCAAGTTACCCTCGTTCTGAACAGCTGTACTTCTTCATTACACAAAGGAAAAACCACAACCAATTTCTAAAGACTGCTGACATCCAGTGGAAGCGGTAGGAACTGCAAGACGGTCCCTTAGAAATCTGGATTCCCAATGAAACCTCATTGAAAAGAGAGTGACCTAAAACTAATCTGAATGGTTTGTCCTCGGGGTTTCACCTGCTAAATAAGTTCTGTTATACTCACCGACATGATTCAAACAGTTTTAGAAACTTCATAGTGTACTAATAATATGCATATCTTATCTTCTGGGGATGAGTAGCTGGCAGTTGAATTTGGGCATGCTTTTCATCCAAAATTCCAAATGCTGCCCCTGATCCCCCCTCAACAATTAACTTGGAGAGTAACACATGCAAATGGTCTGACTCATTACAGTTTTCACCCCACATATAATTACACTGATCACATATGCTAGCTTAGCTATGTAAATGTAATTTATAGGCCCACTCAGGGGGTGTGAATAATAATGAACTTGCACAAGGTGTAGGATGTCACTCACATATACTTCATGATTCACTTTGGTCCCAGAAAGCCACTGTACGTGCTGTACGTCAAGTATGTCAAGTGGAGAGATTTGGACCAAAACGTGATGGAGTGTCAGGTACCATAGGTTCAGGACCTCAGAACACAGGCTCTATAACAACATATATAACACATTACTATTCATCAGAGCAGCACAGGGCTCTAACTAGAAGTGTCTTATAGAACTGGCCAACAAGATGGACTGGCCAACAAGATGTTCCTCCAAACCTATTCTACCTGCTAATAATTGTAGTTCTACCTGATTCTAGAAAAGAACAGCTTACCGATTGCTTGTAGCTGAATCATTACAGCTGGGCTGGAGAAAAACACATGTACTCTCATTTGCTCTCCAGAAGGAGAGTTGACCTCGTCTGGTCCCAGGTGTGTTGGAGCTGTGTAACCAACCCTGTCATGACCACAGGAGTTGGAAGACAGCACAAACAGATCCAGGACCAGGTTAAAGTTGATCACTCTTGACATAGAGAACAGGGTGTCATTTGAATCCCAGCCTCAGTCAGGCTTCGGGTGTGGATGACGTGAGAGCTGGGACTGTTGCGTATGAGAGGGACCAGGAGGCAGGTGAACCACTGAATGAGTCATTATGCACCTCAGAGCCGCTACACAGGTGTTAGGTTTCACAGACAGTCAGAGTGATGCTGAGGCTGGGGTGCTGACTGTTCAGTGTTCAGTCAGGCTGCAGCTGGGAGTTTTCACTAAACAATGTTTTGACTAAGTAGCATGGTGTTTTCACTAACCAATGTTTTGACTAACCAGCTGGCTGTTTTGACGAATAAGCTGGGTGTTTTGACTAATCAATGCATGTCATCGACTATTACAGTCTGTTAAATCAAGCCACCTGTTGGTCAGCTCCATGATAGGGATTTGGAAAAATGAACACAAAAGGCAAAAGCACCTGTGTATTATAATGGGAGTTGTTACATTTATATTACAGAACATGAGGTACGGACTTCAGTACCGATGGACTATTAGAGTGTTGGTGTCTTTGTGGTGCTTGTTTGTGTCATGCTTTCTGTTCAGCCAGAAACCTTTGTTTTGAAGACAATCTAAAGTTTACCTAGAAAATCAGTTGGTGTGTCTGTGTGCATTATTTGGCTTGGTAAACAATATTACTGAGTGTCTCTCTCGCTCAATCCCTGTGATTTTAGCCGACTGAAACAAAATGGCCTCATCTGGGAACACTAACAGAACAGGGTGTGTTTAAACCATCCACCGGCTTTTCTCTGTCGGTTACCAGCAGACATAGGTCATCTTCCGGGCTGGAGTCATTCTGGTTGATACTGTTCGACCCAGCAACTGCCAAACAGGCCTCCTGAGTGGGTTGATTTTTATAGGGGTGTCCTCATATATTCCTGGATGGATGGAGCTGAGTGATCCACCAGACGGAGCTGCTTATTAGGGGAATCATGGGATCCCCTGGACTAACCAGGACTCTGACTCAGAGCCACGCCGAAATCTGACAAACAGGTAATAAGACCAATAACATGCCAGCTTGTGACACATGGAGAATTCATTAATGGGCCTCCCGGGTGGTGGTGCTGTACTGCAGCGCCAGCGCGAACCTAGAGATCTTGGGTTCTGTTGCAACTGGCCGCGACCGGGAGGTCCGTGGGACTACGCACAATTGGCCTAGCGTCGTCCGGGTTAGGGAGGGCTTGGCCCTGCGCACCAGCGACTCCTGCGGCGGACCGGGCGCAGTGCACGCTAACCAAGGTTGCCAGGTGCACGGTGTTTCCACCGACACATTGGTGCGGCTGGCTTCCGGGTTGGATGCCCGTACGGGAGTTGTAGCGATTAGACAAGATAGTAGCTACTAAAACAATCGGATACCATGAAATTGGGGAGAAAAAGGAGTAAAAAAAAGATTTAATTAATGAATTCATTCATGGATGCATCAGTTAATAAATTATACTGAACAAAAATATAAACGCAATATGTAAAGTCCCATGTTTCATGAGCTGAAATAAAAGATTCCAGAAATATCCCAGAAATATTCCATACGCACAAAAAGTGTTTTCTCACATTTATCACATCCCTGGTAGTGAGCATTTCTCAGTTGCCAAGATAATCCATCCACCTGAAAAGTGTGGCATATCAAGAAGCTGATTAAACAGAATGATCATTACACAGGTGCACCTTGTGCTGGGGACACTAAAAGGCCACTCTAAAATCTGCAATTTTGTCACACAACACGAGGCCACAGAAATCTGTTTTTTAGGGAATGTGCAATTGGCATGCTGACTGCAGGAATGTCCACCTGAGCTGTTGCCAGATAATTTAATATGAATTTCTCTACTATAAGCCGCCTCCAACGTTGTTTTAAAGAATTTGGCAGTACGTCCCAACCGGCCTCATAACCGCAGACCACATCTATGGCGTCGTGTGGGCAAGCGTTTTGCTTTTGTGAACATTGTGAACAGAGTGCCCCATGGTGGCAGTAGGGTTATGGTATGGGCCGTTATAAGCTAAGGACAATGAACACAATTCCCAATATCCAGCAACATCGCACAGCCATTAAAGAGGAGTAGAAACAACATTCCACAGGCCACAATCAACAGCCTAATCAACTCTGTGCCAAGGAGATGTGTCACGCTGCATAAGGCAAATGGTGTTCACACCAGATACTGACTGGTTTTCTGATCCACGCCCCTACCTCTTTTTAAGGTATCTGTGACCAACAGATTCATATCTGTATTCCCAGCCAATTAGCTGATTTCCTTATATGAACTTTAACTTTAACTCAGTCAAATCTTTTGAAATTGTTGCATGTTGCATTTATATTTTTCTTCAGTATAATACATTGATAAATATTCCGAATATTTCATGTTGTGTCATCTCAACAGACCTGTGTTTTATAACAACAGTTATGAGGACATTATGAATCATATGCACACACTGGCCGATCCTGCCAACTTCTCTGTGTTTTTGTTTACGTCTGCTCCTCTCTGTCCGGTTCCCTCTCTTCTCTGTATGAATCCAAAATGTCTGCCGCTGGGCTGATTAGACAACAGCGGCTAATATGGACACTCACACTGTTTGGCTGACAGGGCCTGAATGGATGTCCTAATTAGAGAAACACACAGGGTAGTATGCACAGACACAACCACGTCTGTGGACGCTGTTTTAGAGACTGTGATTATCTGCTCAAAGTGTGCTCTTATGTAATTGTTTGTCTGTGAGATAGTGAGAGAGAGAGATAGGAGGAGAGAGATAGGAAGAAAGAGAGAGAGATAGTAAGGTAGTGAGAGAGAGAGCGATTGAGACAGGATGAGAGAGAGAGAAAAGAAAGAAAGTGTGTGGTTTGTTATGATTGTCACCAGGTCATGTGTTCTCGTGGTCTCATTGAATTAGACAGAGTCTGAGGGAGGACCGGAAGAGATATATGATATATTCATATGGATTAGTTGCTTGACAGGATCACACACACACAATAATAAAAGCCTACACGTTGAGCTTGATGGATAATAATCGGTGAGGTACGACATAGCCTACTGTATGTTAATACTGAAAGTGAAAACGTTGTTTAACATTTTCTGTTTTTTATGTGTGCATGTTTGTATATTCAGTCTGTACAACTGTTTATGTGTATGTGCAATACAGTAATTTAATGTTCTGACCTAATCTTAACCCACCATCCCTATGAGCTATTGTAGAACACTCAGGGGATTCTATGTTCTATTCCTTCCCCCTCTCTGTCCCTGAGCCAGAGGTAGCCTCTTCTCATTGGCTGCTAATACTGTGGTGCTGTTGGTTTCTGTGTCTTTACATTAAAGACATGTTCTTTCATCATTCTGTTGAGCCCACCAATAAGACAAGGTGTTCTGTACACCAAAGACACACTTTGTGAACATGACCAGCTGTCATAACTCCAGAGGCATGTCTGGATCAGGACTTTACATCCAGGGATAATGCCTTCTCACACACTCACACAGTGTTGGGGAGTCATCACCTACATTTCGTTCAACTAGTCATTTAACTATATTGTGCAGTTGCTTGGTGCTAGTTGAAATAAATTCAAATCCTGGTATTGTTTTCTGTAGTTGATAACGCTTTTGCAATGTAGCGGTGTAACGAACTACTGGAACAACAACTACTACTGCTATTACAACACAATACTTTTTTTGCAAATATAATCAAAAATAGGAAGTAGGCAAGAATTTTGTTTCTTTTTCGGCATCAGACCTGCCTAATTCTCAATTGAAACATAGGTTTTGTGTTTAGTAGTCTAAATTAAACATGGTTAACTTCTGACTCCAGAGTGATCTGCTCTTTCAATCTATAGTCTATAACATTTCAGATTTAGATATGATATTAATTACACACACGCACATGCACACACTACATTTAACATTTTCTTTTAAAAAAAGGTGTCATTTATCAGACACTCTAATCTGCCTTAGTTCGTGCATTCATCTCAAAGTGGAACTGTCAGCGTTTTACAGTAATGTAGTGTTTACTGTACAGGATGCTATTTTGTGTTTGTAGAACTGAGAGACGACCACCACGTGGTGGTAAAACACGTCTGTTTTCATAAGAACAGCAGGCTGCCATTGTGCAAATGGTGGTTGAAAATAATACCATGAGACTGTGGGAAATCCAACAGATTCTTGAAAACCCTGCCATATTCCATAAGTGAGCTTATCAACCTTAGCCCGCACTCTTAAGAAAAACCATTTCCGGATGAAGCAAATCTACAGAGCCGTTATCCCCACCTGCTTTAAGATGTCCACTATCATCTCCGTGCCCAAGAAAGGGAAAGTAGCTGAGCTGAATGACTACCGACCAGTAGCTCTCACTTCCGTCATCATGAAGTGCTTTGAGAGGCTAGTTAAAGACCACATCATCTCCTCCCTCCCCGACACACTCGACCCTCTTCAATTCACCTACCGCCCTGACAGATCAACGGAAAACACAATCGCCATTGCACTGCACGCTGCCTTCGCCCACTTAGACCAAAGGAATGCATATGTGAGGATGCTGCTCATTGACAACAGCTTGGCCTTCAATACCATAGTGCACTCTGAGCTCACCACAAAATTAGAAGCCCTGGGACTGAAGTCCTTCCTATGCGAGTGGATTCTGGACTTCCTGACGTACCGTCTCCAAGTGGTGAAGGTAGGCAACCTTATATTCTCCACACTATATCCTCAACACAGGGGCCCCACAAGGGTGCATCCTCAGTCCCCTCCTGTACTCCCAGTATACCCACGACTGCGTGGCCTCACTCAGTTCCAACTCCATCAAGTTTGCTGACGACACGACTATAGTACTGATTACCAACAACGACGAGACTGCCGACAGAGGAGGCAGGTTGGCGCTCTGACGGCGTAGTGCCAGGTAAACAACCTCTCCCTCAACTTCAGCAAAACGAAGGAGGTGATTGTGAACTTCAGGAGG